>NW_028233278.1:0-12862 GCF_057557595.1 Rhyacophila brunnea
ATGTGATACTTTGACATATAATAGTGAGCCCACAATGGCTATATAAATCGTTAATAATCTTTCCACATGGCAAAAAAAATTGTAATTTTATATTCTTTTTGACCAAAAAAACTACTCATACTATTTTAAAAACATTTTTATTATTGTTTTTGGTAAATTATATTGTAGAATAGTTATTTTATTTGTGACATATCTGCCGCTAGTGGTATAAAAAAAAACCCTTTAGGACACTATGGTATTATAAATGTACCTTTTTGCGTTTTTTTTAAAGAATTTATGCTATATGTCATTATTTATAGCCATAGGATTTATATAAAAGTCGAGACATTTGTTAACAGCTATAAGGAAAAAAATTGAATTTTCTACTAAATATTCTAATTTAATAACGTATTGTTGGAAAAAAAACTTTAAGTTTATTTTATGGTGATATTTATGTTCTAAGTACATCTATAAGCTGTGCTGTTCAGTACACTAGCGGCAAAAAAAAGATAAATTTAAGGATATTTTACATCTAAAAAAATACGACTATAGTTTTTATATAGTATTTACAAACACATTTCGTCTATTTTGTCTAACAAAAAAATATAAGAGGTGTTAAATTTTAACATTGACCGATGGAAAACATGATATTTATGGATTTATTATTCTAACATAATCCGAAAAAATAGAAAAATCATAAAGAAAATTATTGGTTTGATCTAAAAATATAATAGCAGTATAAGTGAAGCTAAATCTTTCATCTAGCGACAAGAAAAAAGATGGATTTCGGGAAATTTTGTTTTATTATTAATACGTTAGAAATTGATCATACTGTTAAATCAAAATCTTTTTTACATTCATATATAATATGTGGGTATATAGGTATTGTATAAGCCATCAAAGAGCTGATTAAAAAGAAATAAGATATAAAATGTTGTGCTTTTTAGTAACTTAGTCTGGATTCCATCTTTCAATTTTAAGTTTTTTAATGGTTACTAATATAGTATCGAAGTTGTTCATTAGAATGTTTTGTGCTTTTTTTATTTTGAATTGCACTCACAAAAGGATAAGAAATCGTAGTTAGTCTATTGTTTTATTTCATGTTTAAAAGGTGCATCATAATAAAGAGAAAAAAGATATAATATCTTATAAAAGAAAAAAGATTAATATCATATTAAAGATAAAAGATATAACATCATCCTTTTTATAACAAATAGAAAAAAGTAAAATGTTAGATTATAATGTTTTTTTTGGTAAAAATTCGATAATTTTTTTATATAAATTTATTTTAAATGGTTCTATTATGCAAATAGATTTATTTTTGCTTAATTACACTGCAATTAACACAATAACAGAGTCAACTTTCTTTGCTATAGGGCGACTCTACTATTATATTTAACACATGTTTTTGATATTTTGCACAAGTATCTTTTGCTCATTTGTCTATGAATCAGCATTGTTTGGATATAAGATCAACGAGTTTTCCTAAATAAAATATCTTGTTTTTGATTTTTTATCAGTTTTTACATTTTTTGAATACTCATTGTGCATTTTTAAACAATAAAATAAATGTTAGATTATATGACTTATATAACAAATAATTTGAATAATCTAATCTTCACATACTTAAATTTTCCTTTATAATATGTATATTCGATTAATAATAGCAAAAATGTAGTCAAAACTACTGTAGTATATTATTAGGCAGCTAAAGATCATCTTTGTTATTTTTTAATAATTAAAGTTTTTCTTGATAATTATACTTGGTTTTTCTGTTTCAAGTTTTTTTTCTATTCAGATCTTTATTTCGAATGCATATTATTCAAATAATTTAAATTGTAAGTTTTTATTCTTTTTTATATCTTAAAATTTTATTATTATTTATATTACAGACTTTTTTTATTTACTAAAAAAATCCTAATAGTATAGAAAAAAATGACAATAACAAGTTTAGACATACAATAAACAATAAAAATAGCATATTGTAGTTTTAAGAAGCAATAGATAATGTTTTTTTTTGCCATATTTTTTGCGATAATTCAAAGTTTTACTTATTTATAAGTAGAAAAAAAACTTATTTTATTCATATTTTGTTGCTTCTTGTGAGTGCTACATAAAAATCTAATGTTTTTCTAGTTTTATCTGTTTCTGATGATCAGTTTGGTCATCTTTGAAAATCACAGACTACACCCTATCTAAGTAAATCAAAGTCTTATTCCCGTCGTTTAAACTAACTTATATGCGAATATTATGGGTATAAAGACTAGGTTTATTTTATTTTTAATCTTAATTATCGATGTAGATTACTAAAAGGATTGCATTTGTTTAAATATTACAAAGAGAATACTTTTGTTGTTGTTTTTATATCCGTTTTTGACGATTCACATTGGTTCTTCGGGTTTTTTTTTATAGCCGACTATATCCATATTCAGTAATGTTTTCTTTTGCCTGATGTGTAAGCTTACTTAAAAAAGGTTTAATTGAAAAAAAAAAACTCTTTTTTGTTTGTCTTTTTATTTTTTTTTAAGTCGTTGAATGGCATTAATTTAGTATAGTATAAAACACCAATTAACTTTTTTATTTGAATATAAGTTTGTAATATTCTGTTTTTACATTTCGTTCTTATCAATATAAGCTATATACGATTCGTGTATATATTTATGTTTTATTTAAAATATACAGTTTTTTAGTCCAAATACATATATATTTTTTTCTGATTTTATTCTTTTCGTGTATATATATTCAAATGTGTATGATAAATTTTATTTTAGCTTGACGTAAAAACGAGGAAAATGAGCAATTTTTTTATTATTATTTTCTATTATACAAATAATTTTAGACATTTTAGACAGATTTTGTCCTCTTTTATTATAAACAAAACTTTATATAGGTAGTTATCTTCCATTACTGAATTATAATGATATCTTTCAACACGAGAATCTAAATATAAGTAATTATTTGTTATAAAAGTCATATTTATGTGCATAGTTATGTTTTGTAATATTGAATTTCTATACTTTGACTGCTTTAACGGGATATTATTAAGGTTTTTTTTATTGACTTGTTATCTAGCTAGAGATAATCTTAATATTCTTCTTCTATAATAATTGTACTCTTGGCATTCGTGGAACATATAAGAACAATAATTTGCTGTAAATGCTATTTATAATAGCTAAAATCGAAATTCGATACTTGTTTTTCAAGTTAATTTTTTTTTATTTTAATAAAGAATACAAAATATATATGTTACTTTAGATTCAATTAGTATCGTAATCTACAATTGAACTTGTGCTTCTATAAGACTTTTAATCTTATATTGTCATTATCTATCTTGTTTTTTTGCAAACAATCATCTTAGTTTTTATTTTTTTCTTTCTAATAACCTAGTATAGTCATGTTAGATATTGTTACTATATATAATACTTAAATATGTTATATTGTTATCATCAAAAACTGCAAAAAATAACTCGTATATGTACGTTTTATTGCAAAGAGAGGAATGATCTAAAGCAAATATATTATACAGAACTTATGAAAAGAGAAAAAAAATATGAATCGTATAATTTTTTAGTTTTTATTACCTGTGATATATTCTCAACAGGCTTCTTGTATATATACAGAAACAAAACTGGTCAACAATGATCGTTGAGCAAAATTACCCCTTTTTCTAGAGAAGAAAAAATGATAATAAGATTTTTTTTCTATGACTTTTTCGTCTTTTTTACCACATTTTTATATATAAAACTAGTATTCTATTTATTTAGCTATTATTATAGCGTTTTTTTTCCTGAAATATGACTTATATTTGGAAAAAAAAAGCTAGATCTGTATGTAGTTTACTTATTTTCTATTTTAGTTTATATTCTAAATCATCACTATGATAACATTAAAATCAGAAAGTTGGTATTTTTATCTTTAAATGCTAACAATAATATCCTTAAAGATTTAAATCCGTAAAAAATATTACATATTGTTAGCACTGACATTATATTTTTTGTATTATTTTTTTCACATTTATCTATTTTTTACGTAATTTTATAGTATAACTCATATAAATTCCGGTTTTGTAGCTATTTTTCTTGGTTTTTGTAAATAAAAAATGTCCTTTTTCTCTTTTCTTTTGTGCCTAATACTTCGAAATTCTAGATTTTGCATGTTTTTTTTCTATTTTAATAGAATATTTGTTAGATCCATTTTACAATTTTTGTTATTATAGAGTATATCATCTTATAATCGAGAAGTTCGAATATTATTCGATGCATAAAAAATGGTCTTTTCAAACGAAAATATACACTAGCAAACTTGCATTGGTATGTCATATTTGTCCTCGTCTTGGTAAAACAGTTTTATAAATTTAAAAGAGTGAATGTATTCTTTCAAATAAGTTGACAAAAAAAATTACAAAAAATAATAAAGTCCGTATATAAATAATATCTCAAAAAAGGTTTTTTTTTAAAAGATTTTCACAAGAATTTTAGCATAAGAATATGTGATTGTGTTTATATATTCTTTCTTGGTTTTTAAAACAAAAATATTTGATATAATTTTTTACGTTTCTTTAAGAATTTATGAACAGAATTTTTTTTTATTTTATATAAATGATTGATATTCATCTCAATATATTGTATTCAATAATCTATTCTTTTCTAAGAAAACGTTTTTCTGATTTTATTTGCATCTTTATTAGATGATAAACGTTCTAAAAAATTGTCTTTTTTATTTGCTTTATTATTAGTAATTAATGAATTTATGTTATTGAAATACATTTATTTATATTTTATAGTATTTTTTGGTGGTTCTCATTGCTTGTTAAATAAAATCTTTATATCGATAAATAAATATGATCTATTGTAAGAACTTCTCTAAAAAACAAAATTATGGAAAAGTTTATGCGTTTTATTACGTAAATTTCAGTATTCTAGTATTTCTTCGTTATAGATTCTCTTCTTAAGAAATTATTATTTTGTTAGGTTTTTTTTTCTTTTTCTATATATGAATATACAATTTAATTATATAAGATTTTACAGTATAGTTTTTTATCAATGAAAATTTTTTCAGTTAATCTTCTAACTCAGTTACTCTCGTAATAAATGTATATTTTAGATTGTGTGTATACTAGATTGAAAACAAATAAAACCTTTTTCTATGTTCAATTTCGGATCTCTATGTTTAGAATATAATCATAGATTTATGTACCATTATATTATTATCCATATATAAATCTATATCTTTGTTTATATTTTTACTTGATTGCTCTATTTTTAATGTATAAAAACGTAGTTAAGTTTATTTGTGCTGCTTAATTTGCATTTTTTCAACTAAACTTTCGTATTTTGATTAGAAAAGGCGAAATTTATCTTTCTGATATTACAAGTTTTTAATATAAGAATGACAGGTTTTATCATGATGACCCTGTATTAATATAAGATTTTTAATATATATTTTCATATTTAATGTTTATTAGTTTTTCCGTTGTGTATAACAATATGTTAGCTATCAATAATAAAGATATTATATTTTAAGAAAGTTTCTGCCAAAAAAAAATAAGACTTACTGCTTTTAAACATTTATATTCATCTTTTCGCTAGATTTTGTTGCTTAAATAGTCATATAAGTGTTGTATAATTTGTCCACTAGCAAATATAGTAGATGATTATGGTATTTTGTACAACATAGGAATTAAATATCTAGTTTTTTATACTTTTTTTATGTTTAGAAAGACATATTATGTTACTAAATTAGCATAATTTCATTTTATTATTCCTTATAATATATGTTTTTGATACTCATATTCTGTACTTAATACTTTTTGAATTCAATCATGTTTAATGTGAACTTCATATAAAGATAATTCCATGGCTAAATGTCCAGTTTATATTGACCCGCCGTTATATTTTTTCTGTATTCAAAAAAAACTATGATTAAGCATTTTAATATATTCCAGAACCACGCAGTCTATAAAAAAAGTCATATTATATAAGATATAAACAAAGAAAACGAAATACATATGACATAATCATTTCATTTTATAATTTTGTTAACAACGCAAAAAAAAAGATTTTTTTTCTTATATGAAAACTATATTTTTTATGAGAACTTATAAAATCCATATAAAATAAAGTATATTCAAAGATTTTTGTCTTTTTCTTGTTTTTGAAACTTTTATGTGTGGATTTAGACCACTATTTATTATTTTTATTTTAGTGGGTTTTTTATGTATAATTATCTTTAAGGAAAAAAAAATCATAAATATATGGTTTGACACAATATAAGATACATATTCTATATATTTTATTTTTATTTGAGAATTCAGTAGAATGTTTAAGGGACCTATTATTTTTTTTCTTTTTTTTCTTTTGTATGATAATTATATAAGCTATTTAATTAATTTTTATACCATATTAAAACAGTTTTATACAAAACATGTTATTCTTCACATAATTGAACTTGATTTTTATTTAAAATTGATTTTAGCCAATTTTCTTAATTACGAAAATAAAAGGTGGATAATGCTTAACGCGGAAATTTAGTGTGTAAAATAAAGTAGAAAGTGAATATGATATTATGTAAATAAGTATTATTAATATTTTTCTTGTTTTTATTCAAATTTTATGTAACTTTTTTGTAATTCTAATTATTTAAAATACCAATTTATTCGATATTATTTTAACACTGAGATAGATTTAAGACAGATTAAAAAGGTTTATGTACATTATAGACACACCGTGATTAAATGTTTTGGTAAAAAAAAACACAATTTTATGTTTTAATAATGTCAGCATAAGTTAAAAAACAAGATTTATTTTATGTGTTGAAATTAGAAGAAAATCATTTTACAGGATAATCAGATGATTGAAATACTATTTTTTCGATATAGTCGCCCAAACAGCTAAAAAGAGGTGTTAATTCTGTAAGACTGCTGAAAGAAAAAAATAAGCTCTTTTTAGATTAAACTGTAGCAAGAAATCTTGTCTTTGAATTCTCTGCATCTCAAAAAATAACTTCATTCATTGCTAATGCATATAAGGCTATAAAAGAGTTTTTAAGTACTTCAGTTTGAAAAGAAAAAATGTCGATTTTAAAAAGGAAAGCTAGTTAAATAAAATGTCTTTTGTATGTATTATAATAATATTCTTTTTTTAGATATGCTAATTTTTGTAATAAATAGATCTCCTGTTTAACTCTATTAACATCTTTTAATAATACATTTACTGTGTACTTTAAAATAGATTAAGCCTTTTTTGTGTTTTTTCATGTTTCAAAATCGAAAATAGATACTAGAAAAATATATAGTAAAACTATATATTAATTGGATTTAATTGTAAAATATGTATTTTATAGAAAAAAATTATATTATATATATGATAATTTATGTTTATAAGAACTATCATTATAAAGGATATTCTTTTTTTGCGCATACGATGCAATGAACACAATAATAGAGTCGCCCTTCTAGGGTAGGGGCGACTCTATTATTATATTCATCACACGTTTATACTTTTATTTTGCATTTTGATGCTGATTTACAAATTTTATTTTTACAATGTTTCATTGATTAGTTAATCTTCATCTGATATTTTCTAGTTTTTTTGTATAATAATAAAAGCAATTGGTGTCTTTTATAAATTTAATAACCTTTTATCACTGATTTATTTTTAACAATACATCAAAATATGTGCTAGATTGAAAAATAAAACATTAATAAGATTTTTAATTGCAAGATTCAACCACTTGTCTCTTTGTGGATAATAAAATTTTATATATTCTAAGGTTATATGCGTAGAGTAATAAATACATTTTTCGTCTTTTCCTGGCAGCTAAAAATCAGAATTCTTTATAATTTCCATCTTCTTGATCAATATGAATATAATTTTACATTTTAAATTTTTTATATTTATTGTTAATGGAATATATTGTTTACGAAAGTATATACATGTAATTTTTGATGCTTTTTTACTTTATAAAAGTTTACATTTATTCGTGATGTAGAATTCATTTCAATTCACATAAAAAATAAAAATTTGTGCTTTTAGATAAGAAATAATAAAAAAGAGGTTTTTTATGCAATAACTTCTGATATTATTTGGGGTTTTCGATGTTGATAAATCAATAAACATTAGATAAATAGTTTATCTATTGTATTGTATTATGAGTTAAATCTTGACAATTTAATAGTTTTCTTTTTCCCTGTTTTTGATTTTCTGTTTGATTTTTCTATAAAATACCATACTTAGCCTTATCTGAATAAAAGAGGCTTTTTATGCTGTTATGGATACTCAGTTTAGATCTACTTGCTTGACTATTATGAGATATATTCAATTGCATAATAATATCTTTACTTCAATCGTTTTTCTTGTAAAAAGTTTTATACATTACTCGTTAAATTTTATATGTTTAACTATTTAAAAACGATTATTTTATTTTGCTATAAATACTTTTATAGATTATATCTCTGAAATTTTAAAAGACCGAGTTTATTTATATGAATAATAGTCTTTTTTTCTGCTCTTTGAATAACAAAAAAGATATAAATATGCTGAGAAACCTCTTTTAATTGTTCATTTATATTATTTTATGCATTATATACAGATATACTTTTATTTAGAATTAAAATGTTCATTTACTAAAATATTTGATTTGAATTTCGTATTATATTGTTTTTATATTGATTCTCTAATCGATATAACTATTAAATTAGGATAAATTTTGCTAACGTTTTGTGTTTATATTTAAATAAAATCAAAAATCGAATGTTATTTTAGAATTTATTTGTTAAGATTAATGAATGAATTATATGTTTTTTTTGAGAAACGATAAAAATTAGAAAGATTGTTATATTTTACACAATTTTATGTGTATTTTGTCTGATTTTTTTTATTATATTATTTTCCATTTTCTAAAAATCCAATACATATCTTTTCAAATGTGAACATAAATTTTATGTTTCTAGATTTGAAAATTCATGGATTTATCTGCTCAAATGACGTAAATATTGTATTTCCATACATTTACTGTTTCACTAGAATATTATATTGGAATTTTATTATTTATAAAATTATATTTCAGAAACATGATATATTCCGAAGATATATATTTTATAATAATTTTAGACGTGGGTTGAATATATTCATTTTTGAAATTTTTGGAAATTTTATTTGGATGAATTTTGTCTGAAGGTTCAAATTTTACAGTGTGTATAGAGATGGGTTAAATAAAATTATTTTGGACTTTTTTTTCGTAAATTTTTTTTAACCAGATTCAATCGAAGGTTAAAATTTTATAAATATTATAGACAAGGAAATAAATTAGATATACACTGTAAATAAACACCATTTGATATTTATGTGATATTAGAAATGAACATTTATCGTTTTATTTATATTTTTTACTTTTTTCATTGGAAATAAATGTATTTGTGATAATATTTGCTAATTATATATGTAAATTTGTATTTTGGTACATGAATAATCTTTAGCTTCAATAAGAAGTTTTATCTGCTATTATCAATGCCTGCTTTGTTTTATTTTACAAAGGATAATCTTGATTTTTGTATTTATTTCAATAAGAATGTATATAATGGTTTTATATTGTATCTTATATGAAATTATATTTTTATTATTTATATCACTGCTAATGCTAGATAAACTTTTATTTATAATAATTATTGTAAAGAGTTTATTTTTATAAAGAAATTATATTATTACTACTTTTAATGAATGTAAAATATATTAATCATTATATTTTTTGGTTTTTATAAATCTGTGTTATATTCTCTGCATGTTTCTTTTGAATATGCAAAGTCACAATTGATTATCAATAATTATTGATCAGAATTACCCCTTTTTCTAGATAAGAAAATATAACAATAATACTTTTACCTTGTTTTTTGCGTCTTTCTTAACTGATATTTTATCAGAAAAACGGATATTATATGCATTGACATATTAATTATGCGTTTTTCCTGAAAATAGGGAATATATTCATAAAAAAAACCAACTTCTGTATATCTTTTATCATATTTTCTATATTAGTCTATATTTTCAATCATTGCTATGATAACATTAGCATCTGAAACTTGATGTCTTTATATTCTTATGCAATTATAATCCTAAAAATTAAACTTAATGGTAACAATGCCATCATTTATAGAAATTTTAATGTTTTTTTCTTTTTCAATGGTAATTATGCCATCATTTTTATAGTTTTTTGATGTCTTGTCTTGCTTTTTACGATTGCTTAATCCACGAATTTATTAATAATTTACTTTTTTATTTTAATTTTTTGTTGTAAATGCTATATAAATTCTTATTAATTTTATAATTATTATCTTAAAATTCTGAACAATGCTTGTTTTTTTTCTATTATAAAAAAAAAATATATAAATGTTGTTATAATTTATATGTTATTATTGAATATATGATCTTTAGATCGAGATATTCGAAATTTATGCGATTAAGAAAAGCATTCTTAAATGCAATTATACGCTAGAATATTGTTTTTTTATTCAAATTTAGGTTTTTCTAGATACAAAATACAGTTAACAAACCATTCAATTTTTCTTTTAAATCTGATATTGACAATGAATAACAACAAAGAACAATAATTAAGATATATAAGAACACAATAAATTTTGATTTATTTTATTATATTTTTGATGATTTTTTTACAAACTTTTGTACCTTTTTTATATAAATTATATATCAGAAAATGTTCTTCTAATTTTATTTAAATTTTGATTTAAAATCCATTAATTGATGTATATCCATAAAAATCTTCATATCGGAAAAATATGCAATAATAAATTAACATATGTTTATAATATATATTAAACTAGATTCTATAATTGTTAAAGGACTCTACATTGATTATTCTCTATAATTTCTAAAAAGATAAATATTTTTATACTGTTATATTATTTGTTAAAAAAAAGTAATAATATGACTTTTTTTGAATCTTATATTATGTAAATTTCTATTATCTATTATAGCTTTGTTACATATTCTCTTATCAAGGAATTTTAATTTTTTTAAGTTTTTTTTTCATTTATAGAAATATACTGGTTAAATCGACACATTTTTCGTGCTTAGTAATTAAAAATAGAAAAATCATTATATTTTTCTTTTAAGAAATAAGATTTGCAATTGAAAAAATAAATAGATCGAAAATACAAAAGAATTCATTTTCTCTTTTAGATAATAGATTTTAGAATACTAAGTAAATATACAGAAAAAAAGAACTAATAAACGAATATTTTCATATATACTACGTTCTTTGATAGAAAAATATGTTGGATTGTCTTATTTTAGTTCTTATGAATTGTAAGTTTATAAATTTTTTGTAGCTTTATTTCCATATTTACACCAAAATTTTGGTTTTTTAAAGTTTTATAGGCGATTCTCTACGTTTCTGATCTTACTAATGAATCTTTTATGTATAAATAAATAGATTTTTTCATGATAAATTTATGATAAAAGTCGATTTTTTCATAAATATTTCATGTGTTATGTCATAGAAACAATTTTATATGCTAGGTTAAATATAATATCTCCGCAGCGAGAAGAAAAAACACATATATTAGATTACTATCGTGGTAAATAGAAGACTCTATTGTCTTTTAAATATGTTTTTTTTTGCTTTTAGCTGGATTCTGTCTACCGAATGTCGAATATGCGATCATAAATATGTCAGAAAGCTAAGAAAAACCACGACAATTATCTAAATAAAAGGAATAAAAACATTTTGCAAAGTCGATAGATATAAAAATCATAATTTGTGGATATATCTAGCCACCGAATTAGCTATATTTAAACTTTTTTCCTCCTTATAACGGATATTTTAGAATCTTTCTAGCCATATGAATTACAATAAATATGTTTATGATATATGTTTGACATATGAAAATATATTTTTTGTAGCTTTTTGGTCTTTTTTCTGTTTTATGTTGCGCCATATCGTATTCTGTCTTCATAAAAAACCTAGACCAAGGACAGTTTGGTGATTAAAAGCTTTCGTTTATCTTTTAAATATATCTTTTTGTGCATATATTGATATTTTGTTGCTCTTTCATACCACATACAATTATGATTTTTTTTCTTATAATACAACCATATATTCTTGAGAAACGTTCCATTACACATTAGAAAACAAAGAAAATCATGATTTTACCTTTGTATTGTAATTTAAAACCTTTATATGAGGATTGAGGTCCCAATTTTTTTTCTGAATTTTAATGGCTTTTTAACCTGTAATTATCTTTCATGTGTTATAAACTAGCATAATATGTTCGTCACATCTATTTATATATATTTATCTAATTTTATCTTGTTTTGATAATTCCGTTTAATCTTTGCTGGTTAGAACCATATTTTTTCGTTTTTTTTCTTTTATAAGTTATTTATATTTTTCATTGAATATATTTATAATGTCGTAAAATTATTGTTTAACACGAAAAACAGCTTTTTTTTTCTTTTTGTTACATTTGATACATGGTTGAAGTCTATTATTAGAATGCTTCTGATATATTAAATAGAAGATATTAAATGTGTTTTTTTAGCACTTTAACGCACTTTTTGTATTGCAAGAACTTTACCTTATAATTATATGCAGAATCTAAATAGATTTTATACCTTTTTTTAGCTTTATAGTTTTTTTTTGTGGTTTTTTTTCCATCGCAATACTAACCCTTTCTGGTCATATTCTAACAGAATAGCCAATTTACTTGTATTATTTAGTCTTTTATTGACATTAAATATTTTTCCCGATAATACATGTCAGTAAAATTTACATAATAGTAGTGTTAAATCTATCCTCTAGAAGAAGAAAAACATTAGATTTTGCTAAAAAATGTACCATGTTGTTGTAAAAAGCTTTTGGTATAAATTAT
>NW_028233279.1:0-12457 GCF_057557595.1 Rhyacophila brunnea
TTGCCTTTTAACAGATAGTTGAGAATATTCAATGTTATTGTCGAAACCTGTATATTCTAAAATATTGAAGTTTGTATGTGATGATTTGCATAAAATTTTTATTATGTAAAATTTTTCTTTCGAGTTAAACGGCACTGTAAGTATAGTTTTAAAGTTAGACACAAATAAATGTTAAGGATTTGTATTTTGATACATATATGATCATATTTTCGCATTAATCTTAGTTGGAATATACAGGTTTTTTAAGTGTGTTTGTGTCTATTTTGTTGTCTAGGTAATTGATACTATGTAGAGCAGAATATGTGGAGTTAAACTTCTTTGCTCGTGTTTATATTATTACAATATATTTTTAAGTTTATTTTGTTACAATGAGCATTATAATTTAGCAATTGGCTTTATTTGCTTTGAATAAAGAAAAAAAATTAAAACCAGAGGTGGAAATGGACAATCATATTATATAATTATTTAATTAATAGTAAGAATCGTGAAGAAGGCGAATTGATATTTCGGTGAAAATATGAAAAGCCAACTATCGTAACTAAAGAAAAAAGATTGTATAATTAAGATAAAATTTTAGACAACACACCAAGAAAATGATAAGTTATAAAAAATAAAAACCAAAAGAAAGAAGATATATCATAAAAAAATACGATAAATACATTTTTCGTTATAAATATAATTCATAATGATGTAAAAAGATATGTTTATTTATCAAATGTTCTTCTAATTCCAGAAAATAACAATATTTTTTCGAATTAAAAGATAGATAAAATATATTTTTTATAATACACGTGCACAGATAATACGTAAACTAAAAGAAATTTGTTTTTAATTACATAAAATTTATTGTTAAACAAAACTCAATAGTTCCAACTGAAATGCACATTTTTTTTCAAAATTAGAATAACAGTAAATACCATGTTACCGTATATATAATTATTGTTTAGAAATACTATCTTTTTATCGATATTTGTATTTAATATATTTTCTAAAAGATTTAGCATAATAAAATATATTTGGCAGAATGTAATATATTTTTATATGCGAGAAAAGATTTTTTTTAGAATATTTAAAAAAGAAATTGCAAATTATATTATTATATATTAAATAGTAGACAAAATTTAGAGTAGTTCCATAAAATTTTTTCAAATTTTTATAGAGGAGAATCCATTATTAAAAAATATAAATTTAGTATAAAATTAAGACATAGCTCACTCCCTTAATTTAATTAAAAATTTATTGTACTGTTTAGCACAAGGAACCACTTTTTAAAGTCAACATATTATTTGATTTAATCCTGTAAATAGTATCTCAATCTCTCACCAATTTATATAAGGCTATTTCGAGCTATTTGTATGTGGTATACTTAGAACAATAGCTTCGTGCAGGATTCGCTTGTTGCAGAGATATCATATTCTTTTATTCACCTTTTTTAAAACTCGTGTCGAGAATTCACAATATTTTTAATTAATAATTTATAATTAATAAATTATAGAAGTCTAAAAATCATTTTTATATAAAAAGAAACATAAGGGAGCATACAGTATCATTTTAAATTGTATTGCACTTATTTCATTTTTTGGAAATAAATAAATTTTTTTTTGCATATTATCAATAAATTATATTAATAAAAAATGCTAAATTGTTAAATTATGTATTTAAATTTCTATAATAAAACTATCTTCTACAACAGTTCATAAGATTCAAAGAACCATAAAAAATAAAATATTAAATAATTGTATAAAATTTATATAATTTACTAAAAATATAAGGATTCTCAACATTGTTTTATGCATTTATTGATATAAAATTGCAATAAATATATTTTAAAGAGGGTTAAAATTTAAAAAGGATACAAAATGTGACCAAAACAAAGAGAAATATAGTTTAGAGACGTTTTATTTACATGATAGCAATCAAGTAAAGGAATACAATTATACAGCATAATGTATACTAATAAAGACACTAGAACAGAAAAGAACACCTTTAGTGTAAATTGATTAGAAAAAATAGTCTAGGCTTGTGTAATAAGCAGTTTGACAGACCCGAATCGATATGAGTACATCGATAACCGAGTATTTAGCTCTGAGAATTATAAGGTGAAAAATTTTACTAGTTTCGGTATATTTAAAAATGAGCTGTGAAAGTTATGTGTAAGGAAACTCAAGCTTTGGTTTATTTAAAGTTATTTAGAAAGACCATATAAAATAAGTAAAATAAATCCTGAATTACAAGATTTTGCGTATAATCTGACATCTTAAGATTTTAAATGTTGCATAAATGAGTTAAAATCTTTAATAGAAACTCTTGTTACTTTCAAATTGTTGAATACAGAAAAAATTAATTCTAACTTCTGATAAGCAAAATAAAGCACTTTACAAGAAAAAATAGTATACATCGATATTAATAATTTGAAAATATAATTTATACACTTCAATTAAGAGTGAAAATGTGTTATAAGAAACTGAGATAATCCGTAGACACACAGTATATTATAGGATAAATGCGAATTCGCTGAGAAGAAGGTTAAATCCAAATTTATATAAACACTACATGCAGTCCTAATATATTCGAATTCATAAAGGAGAAGAAATCTATCACTTTTACTGTGACTAAACGCACGAAATAAACAAAAGTTGTGGGCGAAAAATTGTCTAAGTATGATCCTTTAGCATATCAGCATCATTATTATTCAAGTGCAAATAAAAAATATCCATATGTTAGACTTAACAGAGAGGTGATACAGCCATATAAAATATACCAGTAAGGCATATGTTCAAGAATAAGTTCGAGGTAATTATGGAGATCTTGGGGTTTAAAAAATTAACAATTAGTTACATAAGAAGTAGAGGTATTGAAGAAGAATTACAATAGATTTATGTGTTAATGTTAGTAATTATCTGTGCGCAAAGAAAATCAAGTAAGTTAGCGAAAACAAAAATACAAATTACAACATTAACGAATAAGGCACATAAATTACTTCATGAATGTAACGAACATTAAGATATATAACAAGTTTTCTTTTCAAATTGATATAAATTAAAACAAAGATTCCAATTTATTGACAGTGAATATTTTTATTTATAATTGCTGAAACCAAATAGAAGACAAACCATATAATTAAATTTTACAAATTTTCAAATAACATCCACAATTTAGATTCTGTTATCACATATTTATATTTGTAATTATCGCTATCATGGTATTAAAACTCTTAAACAAGCAAACATTTTTTTCATACCTATTTATTGAATTATTAGTTCAAAATCTAGACCTGGAATATTTAATCGTTGATTTGAGATAAAAAAGCACAATCTTTATACAAAAATTACAATTAATGAGGATTAGAAACTATCATTAAAGAAAGGATAATCCTAATCAGAATTTAATTTAATATAAACCGAAATTATGGTAGTAAAATTCTATAAATCTATTTTGACATATAAGAAATGTCTTTTTTTTGTGTTTTTTGTTGTATTTGTGTATTCAGTCCTAAACTTTCTTGTTTTAAGACTATCAATTATATAATGCGACATTTTAGTTAATTGTATTTTCGCTAGAGGCTATATAAATCCCTGTATTTATGTACATTTCTATAAACGAAATCAAGTATACAGCATTGTAATTTTATAATAGCAAACTTTTCAATAAAGTTATGACTCTGTGTTATATTGTTATTTTCGCGTATGCGTAGACTCTTAGAAATACTTGTAACAATGTTTTTTTGTGTTACTACATACTGCAGAAGATGATACAATTCAAATTTGTCCAAAAAACAGTAAAAATTTGTAAATTAGCACATAAATTTTATTTAAATTAACCAGGTTTGTTGATTTTTACACAAAGGGGTTCTATAAATCCAGTAACTGTTATTTATTTATATTATTCCTCTTAAATTATATAAAGATATAAATATTTTATTTCAATCCAATATATTGTATGATATCTATGAATTTTATTCAAAACTTACAATCATAAATATAAATCATATATTTAAAATTTGAATCATAAATTAAAAAAAAAATTCATTGCACTTGAAGGTTTTTTATTTATTTCTATCTCATATTTCTATTAGATCTGGTTATCCAGTTTATAATGTAAGAACTTTCCATTTAATACATAATTGATTATTTATACGAATTTACATAAAAATTTTATATATTGCGACGGTATAATAAAATTACTTTAAATTTGTATTTTTTATGTTATCTAGATCCAGCATTAATTTTCAGATCTTAAAGAAAATGATATCTAAGCTAGAATGATTTTTTTAATCCCAAATTTTTTTGTACAATATTTATCAAGAATAATATAATAGAAATGATTGAAAAGTAAAACTAGTTGGATATGTGACTGCCTTGCAAAGAAGATTTGTTAAGGATAAGTAATTTTATAAATAAATCGATAAAGATATTTTTGGTATTTTTACTTGATAGAATAGAGCATTTTCTTTTTACAGAAGAATTTGATATTGTGACTAATTGGTATGTGGAATGAAATATTGAAAAGTCAATTTTATTTTACCCATTAAAGCATGTTCTCTATATATAAAGCGGATGAATAATAAATATCGCTGAAAAGAACAAATTTCTAAATAGCATAATGAGATGCTAGACATTGATGTCTTTTAGTATTTAAATACCAGAAGAGCTTTTCGAAGGAGACAATATATTATAGTAAGAATAGGATGAAATATTGTAAATCTGGGCTCCATCTAATTTGTGAATAATGAAAGAAGAAACCGACGTCTGAATTTATAAAAATTGTATGTAAGATAGTGTCATTTCACACAAATCGTAGAATGTTAATGATAGCTTTCATGACCGCGGATATGTCTCGAAACTAATAATTTCTGATAATAATATCGAATTATGGATTTTAAAGAATGTGAAGTTTGAATGATTAGATTTTAAAACAGTGGTGAATCTATAATGCGAAGGTTTTAGAACTACATATTTTTTTAAAGAGCTTCATATTTGTTAATAATAGTTGTTGGATGGATTCTGTAGCTGTAATTTCGAGGATAATCTCGTGAAGGTTTAAAAAAACAAGAATTAAAAAATGTGATGGATCTATTAGATTGAACGATTTCATGAGCTTATGCATGTATAGAGCTTATATTAAAATGATAGAATGGCCTTGTGAAAAAAAACTGATCAAAGTAAATGAATTCAGTCGAAATATATATTCGATCACAGGATTTGATTTTAGGACCATATTGCGGTCATTTTTTGGTGTGAATAAATTGATATTGTATGAATTTTATATTTAATAAATAAATTATTTTTTGTTCGATAGATCTTTTTATATGTCGAATATGGTTAAAATAAGGATATTCTTATAACAAATCACGATCTAAATGTGGCTTTAAATTTTTAATTTCTCAATAATTTCCATAAGAACAAAGTTAAGATGATTATATATATTGTTGATACATAAGGAGTATAAAATAAAAAGTTAAATCATCTTACGAAGGAATATTAGATTTACACATTTATGGTTAATAATAGATTATATAATTGAAATATTCGTCCATAAATGATATCAATGGTATAAACCACAGTGTCGCAATGAAATAAGAAACTAGATGCATTAATTTAAGTTTTCGGTGTTTGAATATATATAAAGATACATTTTTTGAATATAAAATATATTTTAATAAGTGTTGATTTTAAATAGAATCTTGCTGATGCAATCAAATTATTTTAAATAAACATAATCAATCAATTTACTGATTGGAATGTTTATTCACATGTGTATAAAATTATAAATACAGAGTTGCCATAAAAAAATGATGAATAATGTTGAATGATCACGATATATATTGAATGATGCTTATTAGAATATTATTTTAAAGATGAAAATAAAATTGTGGTGATTGAATGCTGAAGGCAATATTAGAAATACTGTAAAGTTTGAATTTTAAAAGAAGATTTCTATGATAATAGAGTAATAAACATTTAAAAATGAGAATAAATTGCTTTAATATATGTTACTTCAAATTAACAAATATTATTTTTTGAAAAACGCAATTTTGGTAAGGAGAGTGATGTAATTAAATGCAAATTTTTATTGATTGGGTGTGGAATGTATCAGCTTTGTATAAAAAATGTACATCATTTATTGCAGACTACGTAGGTCTATTATTTTAAAATAAAAGTTGACGAACAAAATATGACGCATTATCCATACCAAACAAGACTATCGATCATCTATATTTCAACTTTTCTTTTTGATTAAAATTAAAAAAAAAATTTAAAGCTACTTTTTATCTTCTTTAATAAAATATGTTAATAATAATTATAAAAAAAATAAGAATTTGGAATAATAACTAACAATATTGTTGAATAGACTAGTTTTCTCAATTTAAATTGATTTTGACCCTTGATAACATGTGGGTTTTTCATTTGCTTTGTATACTCAGATATTACAAAAAACAAAGTATATAATATTATCAAACAAAAAAATTCACAGTAGAGTAAACCAGATGAGATGTGAACCAAGAAAAAAAAGTAAAGTTATGGAATAAAAAGAAAATTATATAATAAAAAGTATAAACCTTTAATTGAAAATAATGTAGCTTTGTAAAGAAATAAAATCAAAGTGAATAATTTATAAAAAAATATCTAAAATTAAGGTTTGAATATGCTTTGAAACAGAAAAGAAGCTTAATTGTGCAGATATTTTAGTGCAAAAGATTCGAATAGATAAAAAATAAGAATAAATACTTGAAAATCATAAAAAACGACCGTATTTTGTGACATTTTCTAGGTTGGTTTATAAAACTGTAACAATTTTCATGGACCAATTTTAATGCATCAAAACGCGCTTTTTCCGTATGCTAGAAATGATAAAGTATTATATATTTGTCTTAATATGTATTTTTTGTCATATATGTTTTAGACAATTAAAATATGAATGAATATCCTCAAAATCAATGCTAAAGTTGAATTTTGCCTTAAAGCGTTATTAAATATATAGAATAATATAGTTATTATCAAGTTTAGTGTAAATCAGCAGAACTGCTAAATTTAGTGTATTCTAAAGTATTTTTAAGAGATATATAGTTCAAAAGTATTATAACCTTACAATATTATTAAACCGAATGAGTTTATTTAGTTAGATAAGTAATTAAAATAAAAATTTATTAATTACGATATAGTAATATAAAATCAAAAAAGATATAAATTATATCTTTTAAAAGTAATATTTTTTTTAAGTGCGATGCATATCGTAGATTATGTGAGTAAAATCCATCCTTTTCTGTATTCGATTTTCTAGAGTGTATGATGGTAAGTTTGTGAATCATTCAATCTGATTATTTATTATAAAATATGCTTAGAATTTCTTCAACTCTTTTTTAAGAACATTAAACCAAAAATTATACATACTTTACGTCTAAATATATAATTATTTGTGCATTTAATTACATGGTAAATTCAATTTACATATTATATTGCCAGAGTACAAAAATAGAATCGATTAGGAATTATTAATAAATGATTCTGTGGTTTAAATAGATAAATATTGTAAAAAACAATATAAAATGTTGGAAAAAACAATATACTATTAAAACTTGCGCTAGTATTGTACATATATTCTGGGAGATAAAACTACATCAAAAAAATGTGAACTAGATGTAGTAAGGGGATCCACCAAAAAATTAAACATAAAAAAAAACAAGAGATTGCACAATTATTTCTTATAAAACAGATATTATGGATAAAATAACCAAGATTAACAAAAAATCAAAAATTTATTAAAATATACGTCAATTTTAGTATCACTTTCGTTCAAAATTTGAACATAGCCTTCGGCCCAATTAAACATCCAAAATTCATTAAAATGGTCCATAACTGCGACCAATTGTTCTTTTATCTTTTTATCCACCTACAATTTCTTCTTTTATAATGAACCACCATCTTTTTTTTTGTCATGAGGACTCGCATCACATTCTTGTTCCACACAGAATATCAAATCATACTTACGCAGAGGCAGAATCACTGTTCATGTGCATCTCAATAGGTAATGGGTCATTTAATTCTTATCTTGTCAAATGTTTCTCGATCTCGTGTCATAAATATAAATTCATGGGCTTCTAAATTTATGATAAATAAAAAGATTTTGAGTAGCATTGAAATTTTTAAATAAAATAAAATTTACATTGTGAAAAAATTAGCCCCCTTCCAATGTATTTCAATAAATATCTATATTAATCAGCAGAAAAATATAAGTTTAAGTATATAATAATATAATACATATTGGAGAGGATTCATACCAATAAGAATATTTTAACTATATTTAAAGTAAAAGTACCACAAAATTAGATAATAATAATCCATATTTATATTGATGATTTATTACACAATATTACTTTAAAATTAAAAAGAGAAATATTTTAATGATTTATTTATCATTACTATGAAATATAGCAAATAAAAAACACGTTATGGATATAATAAATTTAATTTTTGTAGATTATAACTTGTAGCTTATGAAATCCATTAATATTTTTTTATGATATGCTAATTCTTAAATAGCAAATGAATAATAATATAGAAGAAAAAAATAATATTACATAAAAGTAACAAAAATAGAATATACTTTAATA
Source organism: Rhyacophila brunnea (assembly GCF_057557595.1). Taxonomy (NCBI): domain Eukaryota; kingdom Metazoa; phylum Arthropoda; class Insecta; order Trichoptera; family Rhyacophilidae; genus Rhyacophila; species Rhyacophila brunnea. The sequence continues at coordinate 8,612 of NW_028233279.1, forward strand.
ACACTTAAACTAAAAATGTGATATGATAAACAACTCTAGTGAATGCTAATCATAAAGCAATTCAAATATTCCAGGTGTTTCTTGCATCAGAACACCTTAATATAACATGAAAATAAAATATCTAAGATTAATATAACAAGCTAAACACCCTATAAAGTTAACACGATAATAATAGATTTTTCTACAAAAACACCCACAAAATATCATTGCTTCATGTATAAATTTTCTCATCATCAATTTCTTAAACTAAATAGATATCACATGAAAGCTGCGTAAATCAACAAATTTATTATTTAATTCGATGAAACCATAAAATTAAAATAATTTTTTACACACTGGTCACTATCATTCAATTAACATGGTTGATTAAGTATTTATTCACTGCAATTAATATGCCCTTAGGATAAGACTTCAAAAATTCGGCAATATAATTTCTGTGATATTATTTTATTGTTCATAATATTAATTTATTAAAATCACCTTTACGAAAAAAGGGTCTTTTTAAAAAATTAAAAAACTAATTTTACAATGTCATTAGTTAATTTACATAATTTAGAAATTTTAAAATGCAAAAGTTACGTACCAAACATCTATAATAATACAAAACCAAGGGTTTGAATTGTATTCTATGGTTTAATTGTATAATGAAATCCTTTTTCCACGAAAATAAATTCATTTGTGATTTTATATAGACAATCACCAGTAATTTGTTATCTTTATACCAGGAGAAAACTATATAACAGCGTATTTGCTTTCCTCTCATCTCGTACGCTAATATATACATAAAAAATGCTTCGCTAAAAGTAATATAAATCAAAATCTGTGTTTTCTTATAGATATATCCGCTTTATGAATGGTGTTATTTCTTTAGCTATATTATTATTTATAATGTTTACATGGATAATTATAATTTTCAAAAAAACATCTTGCGATTTCTAAATATTTGGTATTTGTAATCACGGGCTGTTTAGATTCCATACATGTGAATATATCAACGTATTTGAAAAATTGATTTGAGTATTATTAAATAAAAAAGGGCAAATAAAAGATCCGAATGGGTAGGGAAAAGGTTTAGTTTAGGGATAAATAATTAAGATGGGTATATAAAGCTTTAAAAAGGATATAAAAGTGCTAAAATGTAAGGTGCAATATTATGAATACGAAAATCATTAGTTTATTTAATGGAGACTAGAGATACTTTGTTTCTTATGTGCACATATTTATCGCTTCTCGACTTATGGCTAAAATATTGTTCTTGTTTTTAATTCAAATTGCAAAAAACGACTTAAAGAATTATCAAAAATGCTATTAGTATCTTTTAAAAAATTTCATAAAATTAAAAAAAAGAAAAAAAAAACATTATTAATTTTTTATTTCATAAATTTACAAGCTTTCTATAACATCAGTCACATAAAAATTACCTATTTTAGCATTATCCACCTTTTATTTTCGTATATAAGAAACATACCTAAAATAAACTATAAATGAACATCAAAGTCAATAAAATAAAAAAAGTTCATTAGATCATCAATTACTGTTATTATAAGATATAAATTTTTGTTAAATGGGATATATATTTGATTTTGCAAAAAAGAAAAAATAATAGAACCCTCAAGCTTTTTACAGAATTCTCGAATAAAAATACAATAGATTTATTATGTATTCCATCGTTTGTCAAACCAATTTTTATATTTTTTTTATTGTATGAAAGATAATTTTACATAGAAAAGCCACATATATAAAGAAAAAAATAGCAGACATAATCCACAGATATAAGTTTCAGAAACAAGATAAAGATAATATCTATGGTTTTCATAGTATTTGAAAATAAAAAAGATTGCTTTTATATAAAATATAATTATATTATAAGAAAAAAAATCCCCTTTTTTTTGCGATGTTCATAAAATTCAAAAAAAATCACAAAAAATGTGTAAGATGTGAGGTTATGCATTATATTCTTGGCTTACAATATTATGAGAAACATAAAAAATTACTTTTTTCAACAAACTTGGCTTGGTCTTAGGTTTTTTTTCTAGACAGAAAAAATATGGCAACACATAAAACTTGAAATTGACCAAAAATCAATAAATTCACCTTTTCTAAAGTACAATAGATAACAAAACAAACGTACAGATAATCGCCATGGCTAAGAGAGCATACAAAATATCTGTTATAAAGCAAAAAAAAAACTTAATATAGCTAATTTTATGTTATAATATATCCTAAAAAAATGATTTTTCTTCATCATAAACGTCAAGAATCGTATTTTGCATGCCAATATTATCATTGTCGTGTTTTTTCTATGCTATCGGACATATTCAACTGAACTTATTCGGCTTTTGAGGTGACTCAATCCAGCTAAAAGTATAAAAATAAACGTAAAAAAGACAAAGACGTCGTTTCTTTGCACAAAATAAATCTAAAATATGTTCTTTCTCTTCCATTACAGACATCTTTTTCTTCAATAGAGCGTAAAAAATTAATTATATAACATAACACTTGAAATATTATTAAAAAAATCGACTATTATCATAAATTTATCACAGAAAAAGCTGTTTATTTTAACATACAGGATTTACACATAACCAGAAAGAAGAAAAATTAAATAAATGAATGATAATAAAACAAAAAAATCTTCTTAAAATGTGAGAATGAAAGAATAAAAATCAATAAAATTACAGATTACGCTATTTAAAATAGAAAAAATCGACATAAATAAATTAAAAAAGAACTAATACTATTAGAAATCATACTATAGTAGTGCCTAGAACTAAAAGTATTTATAATAACCAAATCTAAGTTTATAAAATAGAAGATAATGTCTTTTGTTTTTTCAAACATTTATACGTTTTTATACATTTTTGTATCTCTTTTAATAAACTTGTCAATTTTTTGTTATAAATGTATAAACATTTAAACGTTATCGTATTTACCAGTATATTTCTATATATGAAAAAGAAAAAAAAATTCACAAAAAAATAATAATTTCTTAACAAAAGAATCTTAAACAGAGAAATAATAGAATGAAAGAAATTTGCATAATAGAACTTCAAATATAGTTTTATTATCACTTTTTTAATAAATAATCTAACGGTATAAAAATATTTATATTACAAAGAATTATGGAGAACAATCAATGAGAAGTTCTTTAAAGTTAGAAAATCCAGTATAATGTATATTATAGACATGTATATATTATTGATAACTATGTAAATGTAAAGAACTTTTTGATGATACATTAATTGAAAGATTTAATATCCAAAAAAGCGCAAAAAATTTAAATTTTCAGAGAAATGAACATAAAATGTGCAAAATTTATAAAAAAAAAGAATAAAAAAGACAGCAATAAGAATCGATTAATCTTTTACAGCAAAAATGGCAAATAAAAATGGTAAGATGTTAATAAAATTATGGATAAGAGCACGTAAAAAGTATATAATCGAGAAAAAAACATTCAAATGATGGAATACCTACTATAAAAACGTTTAAAAAACATAGAAAATAACGACATAGTTACAATGAAGTCGTATTTACATGATCTCAATCGCATGAGAATCTATTATTTGTATTCAAGGATAAAGATACCAACTTTTAGATTTACTAATCTATCATATAGATTATATAGGATAAACTCAAAATTCAAATATGGCAAAGATATATAGTGCTTTGTTCATTTTATGAATATATTCCATATTTCTAGAAAAAAAAACGCGATATTTAAAAACTATAGACTTAAATAAAGGGTAAAAAAATAAAATTTAGGATATGTAGAGAAAAATCATGGTAAAAACTACTCTATTTATCCTTGATCTAGAAAAACCATAAAAAAAGTACGATAATCATTGT
>NW_028233280.1:0-12439 GCF_057557595.1 Rhyacophila brunnea
TGGCATTCATATATATTATACATTTTCGAAAGCTTATTCTGCCAAAATACTGTTAAAGAGCGAAATTTTCTCGGTATAATTTTTGCAAATACGATGGATTTTTTTAGTTCATTATACAGATAAAAAACAAATCTTTGCATGCAAGATCCATAAATATTTGAGCAAAAAAACTACTGTCAGGTGTGAATAAATTGTGTATATTTCATTTAATAACTGCAGAATACAAAATTTTATATAATGATATAATAATTTATTTATTGGTTTATTTTCTTATTATATATTCCATCCATTGAGACGTAGTTAGCCCATTGAGAACGCTGCGCAACTCATCGATAAATCTTTTGGCACATTCCTCTGATCTATCTTCAACAAATTCTCTTCTGCTCTCGAATGAGATAGATTCAAGTGTCTAGCGAAGTGTGAGAGCTCGCATGTATACTTCTACTTTTTCCGAGATTTTAAACTCCTTAAAATCTTTTTTATGTAATTTCGTAACAAACAATAGCCCAATTCATTCCATAAAATATCTATATATAATTACAAACTTGCAATAGCATCACCAATTCATATTAATTTTATTTATCAGAAGCTTATTTGTTCAATAATTCACGCTACGTTTATGAATTAATAAAATGTGAAAGCGTGTTGATTTAAAAAAATATTGTTTATGGATGTAAACAATAGCGAATATTGCCAAATTTTTCATGGGTACTAGTGCGCATAATAAATATAATATAAAGGATTTATATTTAAAATACAAATTATATGTTTAGAAGTGTATGAACGTGTGATTTTAGCATGAATTAATAAAATAGCAATAAGTGTGGGATTTTAGGCAATTAAGAAGATTTAATGGTGATATTTACAATAATTTAAAACATAATCAATATAAATTTCAAGCATCAACGTAAAAAATATGCAGATTAAGCTCAAGCCGATGTACAAACAATAGTAACCAATAAAAAATATATTAAAATATCTTGAAAAAGCATATAGATTGAAAAAAACCAAAAAAAGGTTATTCTTGCCTCTTTGATATGAACATCATTTAAAATTAATATAAGGATTGCATTGGGCGATTTTATATAATTTCAAGATCAAATATAGAAATTAATATAATCCATCTTATTAATCAAATTTTTAAAATAAATTGTATCATTTTGGCCAATAGAACATTATTTTTGCTTTTGCGTGAAATTCATGAATTTAAATTAAACACTTAATATAATAAATTTAAGTTTACGTTTGGCAGAGCAAAAGATATGGAATATTAGATTAGCTTTGAGCTCTTTTCATTTTCAATTCAATAATAAGAAAATTTGAATGATATCACACAGGCAACTTAAGAAAAAAATATTCTGCATATATCATTAAATAAAGTATAAAATTGTTTTTTTTCAAATTATAAAATCCATATTTTTTATATAGTTAAAATCTTACACATAAACTAAAACATATATCTAGTGAATACTTATTGGGTAATATAGGTGATCCATTGAAAGTAATCAAACAGTTCATGTTACTATTAAATTTTTGGGCTTGTATTTAATATATCGAATGTTTTTTTATATAAGATTTATCTGATACTATAAGGGTATCAAACAAACAATCATATAACAATACCATATCGTAAGTACCGATTTTTTTATGATCTCTGATTAAGCTTTATCACTATTTCTTAAATAAATAAAAAATATTTTGGAATTTTTCCTGATATTTCAACAATTCGATGATATAGTTACAATTCAATAATTCATGTGTCAAATATTCTTTATTAAATAGAATAGTTCATGTGAAATTAAATCTTTTCTGATGCTAAAAAAAATTTTGAGTTATCAATCAACTATCATTTTGTTGCATTTTTATTTCTGGATATATATATGGTAAATAAAATTCAATCAATTTAAGGAATGTTCCCAATTTATTAACATATTCATGATTTTGCACAAATTCATTAACTTGAATTATAATTTGGCACATTAGTCATCTGAATACTTTAGTATTTATGCTATGAGTTTCTTTGGCCTTATTAAATAACAACAATAATGTTGTGAAAAAGAATATTTATATTATTTCTATCATTTTTTTTGGTTTTATTTTGACTTTTTTTCTATATGAACATCAGATAAATTAAGTTTGGTCTCTCTGCAAAAAAAAAACACGAAAGGTTTTATATTTCTAGATTATAAATATTGTATATACAGTCTTAGACAAACATTATAGTGTCTATAAAAGAATATTTTGTTTTTATCATATGCAAGTACAACGTATTAGCTGTTTATTAATATTTTCAAAGGAATTGAATACAATAGCTAAATTTAAAAAGATGAATAAGATAATTTGGTATATATTAATATTTATTTTTGTTTTTTTGTAGATTCTCAACGTCATTATATAGAAAATATATTAACAATAGTTTGAAAATTAGAGATTTTGGAGTAATAAAGAATCATACTTCTTTCGCGAAGTTCATTTTTATATGAAATTATATCAGCACCTTTTTTACCCTGTGAATAGGATTTTAAAGTTTTTAATAATTATAATCACCATTTAAAATTTTTTAAAAGATTCATAACATACAGTTTCACATCATATTTATTTTTTTTTTGGAAAGATAAGCATCGTGAATTTTTATTACAATCATTTTAAAAAAACTAGATGCTTTGAAATTGATCTAATATTACAGCTATATAATACACTACAAAGCTCATTTAAAAATTGAAAAGAAAAAAATTTTATTATCGCTATAAAAAATACACACTCCCAACATTTACTCAATACTAAAGTCTCTATGCCGCATATAAATACATAGAGCGTTTAGTTTGCTTATATTTTTTTAAATGCGTCAAATGCTCATAAAATCACGTTAAACTTTATTCTTTTATCACAAAAACATGTCACGTTTGCAACACATATAAACAGAAACATGCTAGATTAACATTACCTATATTATTTGACAAGCTACAGTAAAATTTTTTTTTTATAGTTTTTTATTTAGAAATATTTATGATTCCTTTATTTGCAACGCTTTACGTATTTTAGGGCAAAAAAGACATGTTCTATAGGGGAGCATATGTCATTTTATCGGTATATAGGCAAGCTTCGCATTCAAAAGTTTATTTTCTGTTTTTCCATTTTTTTTCCTTGTGAAATATTATTTTGTATTGGGAATTTAGAATAGATAAATTTTAATCTGCAATACCGGCCAAAAAACCGCATCAAAGTACAAATGATCTTCTGATAATATTTTACGTTATAAATCTCGTAATAACATACATGGAGATACGTATTTAATATTAGCCCATGTTCTTAGTAAATTTGTTGAATTTGTATGAATTCATGTTTTAGAAAAAATCAATATATCCGTGTTTCTCATAACTTGTACTCTTTATTTTGACATAAGTATGTTTTAAATAGAAACTAATAGGTTTATTTTGATTAGAATTATAACAATGTTTTGTAATGTGCAGAAATACAACAGCTTAAAGGTTTATATACATTTATATTAAAGAAATAATATACTTGACCAACTTAACCAACTTAACCAAAAAAATTTAAAGTTTTAAATATATGATAAACGTGCAACATATTATTATATCTAAAGTGATATATTATTATTCATGCTAAATTTGCGAACAAGTAATCTAGTAAGATATTTAGAAATTAAAATAAGTTAGATACGATTTTTTTTTAGATTATCATTACATTTCTGGTCCATTGAAATTCTAATCGAGATTTATTTAAGAAATCTGGATATATTTCTATTTAACTCTACCATGATGTAAAAATACTAGTTGTAAATTTTCTCTTTTACTCAAAATAAATTTACGAAAATAGAATGTGATTTATTTGCAAAAAGTTCTGGGTTTACTTTTTATTGTATTCTTTGCAACTTAAGTATTACTTTTATTAATATATTTTATCTACATCATTCTTTTAAAATATATTTGTCCTTCAAATGTCGTAAATATCTTAATTTACCGTCTAATCTTTGACTATTTTTTTAAAACTATTTTGAAGATACAGAATAATGCACTTAGATACTTTCTGTTCGATTCCGAATATGTTCATAAACCCAGTTATACATTTTTATATCCGAAACATAATAAAGAAGACAGAAAATATTTTTGAATTAAAAAAGCGCAGTTTTTTCTCATGGAGATAATTTTATCTATTTCAAAAAAATTCCGAATCATAAATTGATATTAGAAATATGAATTTTTCGAAAAAGTTTGTGATATTTAATGCAAATGTATATATTTGATTGTATTTTATAAGCTAACTCATTAAAAAAAGCTATTATAGATTAGGGAAGGTTTTTGATACATTTTATAGCTTTGATAATAATTATGTAAAGCTTAAAAATAGAATCAAAAAAAAAACTTTTTTTAAAGATAAAAAATGCTATTTCTGCAATTAATATCTAGGGTTTTAATACATGCTGCTAAAAAAGGAAAGCCGTTTATAAAATCTTGAATTGGAAATTATAATAAAAATATGAATCACATTTAGACCTTTAATTAGACGTACAATCTGGGCTAAAAATTGCCTAAAACAGTATTAAATTCGTATTTATTTTACAAAAACAACTCTATAAAGCACAAATAATTTATTTTAAATATAAATAATAAGGTTTAAATGTAAATTGGTTACTTTAGATGCAAATAAAAATAAATATGTGCAAAATTATGTTATGATTAACCTATCAGAAAGAACGCAATCTTTTAACGAACCTCTGAGATAATATTGTACGGATGGATGTAAACAAATGATGTTTTTTGTATTTTTTAATTGAAAAAACTAGAACCTGTGACGATAAATACAAGGTTCAAATAATAAATACTAGTTTAACATGATAATTTACTGGTTTTTGCATTATCATTTGCAAAAATTTAAATCCCAGAATATATTACGAAATGTATTTTGATGTTTATTACACAGCTAAAATGCACTTAAAGAGTTATAAACTACATCATGGTGGTTTATTATGCATATAAAAAAAAATAAACGAGGTAAAACTAAAAATATATAAAAATTTGCTTTATTTGTTTAAATAATTTATTGTAGCAATAATTGTAATGTTTACTTGTTTTTCTATTTTAATAGATATAATACTTTGCATCATAATTTATCTATATATAAAAATGCGAAAATGCATTTGAAAATCGACATATTATAAAAATCAGATTACTAGTGTGAAATACATGTTTTTACATATAAAAATCATTAGAATTCAATGACAAAAATATACTTTATTATGTTATAGATGTTTGTTATACTCCTATAATATACAAAATTTAATTGAAATAAAATTATAATATTAAAGTTACAATTTTCATCACACTATTTGTAGATTTACATATGAAAATAATTACTTTTATTTTGCTTTACAACTTAAAAAGTGTTCTAAGACAGTCGCATAAATGTTTCATAAATTAAGAATTACCAACTCTGCGTAAAGAATGATTTTTTCTCAATTGAATAAGCTTAGTTTTCTCCCTTGTTCTAAAATGTTTGTATAACCGCATATAGAAATTTTATGTAAAATAAATTTTTATGTTATTCTTCAATGTTTAAAACGATTTTTTATAATCTTTGTTATTTACCAAAATACTATTTCTCTTATCTGCGAACCAAGATGTGATGAAAAGCATAGATAGATGCATTAAAATATGAAAATATTTGCCAAATAAGATTTTGAATGTTTAAAAGATATTACATCAATTGAACATTCTTTTCGAAAAAATATAGGTGATCTTGTAAACTTTATGCATGCTAATTCCTAAAATCTAGATTCTTGCGATAATAATTTAGAAAACAGCAATAAAGGTAATATAAAAATATATTATGGGATTATAATACAAAATATAGTATATATTCTCATTTTTGATTAAATAATAGATCAATACCATACCATGCAGAACATATGTATTCGTTTTATCGCTGTTTTATGCACTTAAAAACACATTAGAAATATTCTACCAACAAAAAAGGGTAAAACTTTAGCAAAATCATATACATACAATATATAAAGATAAATCAGGATATATTTTTTTAGCGATGGCAAGATCGAAATCCAAAAAAAATTACTATACTCTGTTAAATAATTGTGTTATACAAAATCTGATAAATTACGCAGTTATAAATTTTGAAATAAAGACCTATTGTTCCGAACATTTAGTTCTTATAAATCTTTATTTAAATGTAAATTTACGTGTGGCAATATTATAAAAGTCACTTTTTTTTATCTATTACTTGCGTTATAGATATTTGGAAATCATTTTTGTATATTTTATATTCTAAATTCGTAACTGGTTTTCAGCTGAAAGCAATTGTTCCTGCATTTAAAAAATTAAAATTTATCCGTATAATTTTTATTAAAAAATTTTGAATGTCCATAATAGATAAAGTTATATAACACATTATTTTCAATTGAACCATTACATTTATCAATTCCATCTTCTTTGTACAATAACTTGACAAAAATATAGAATCTCTATTTGTAAAAAAAAACATAATAAGACAAAAAATGGTATATATTTTAGATACAAACGGTTTTTTTATAGTTTAGAAACCTCTTCTTAGTTTTTTGGTTATAATGAAATGATATAAGTTGATTAGTATAGTACAAAACAGTAATTTAATTTTTTTTTGAGCATTTAAAAATAATTTTTTAAAAATATACTACACGCATTCTAATTGGAAATTATATTACATCAACAGAAAAAAAAACGAAAAAAGCTTTATTTTTGAAAAAAAATGTATATAAAATTATTTCAACATATTGGCTTTTTTGAGGATCAGAATTTAATTAGAGTATATATTAGAATAACCAAAAACATAAAAACTTATCTAGTATTGTAACAATATTATTATTTGAGTTTTTGTAATCAGGCAGAAAAGAAGTATAATATTTGCAATAAAATCTATGATGATTTGTGAGATTTGCGATTATAATTTATAGCCTTTGGCCCTATTAAACTTTAAAAACATAAAATATATGTAATTCGATATAATAATTTGATTGCTTTTCTATATTTTGTGTATTTTTTTATTTTTTTTAAAACTCAGTGAAATGGGTAGTTTTGTTTATTTAAATTGCAAGCTTATTTTTACTATGATTACATATAATGACCTTATAATCCAGTTACGCATTTAAATCAAAAAAATACACTTATTTCTTGATATATCATGATAATGGGCCGAAAATTCCGAAAAATATACATCATGTCTTCACTATCAGAATCTGCAAAATAAAGACACATATGATATATAAAAATTTGTCTTTTGTAGACCAATGAAAAAATTTTGTATAGTTTTACAGTCCATCTTTTCTATATAAATACAATAAATATTTTCTGTAATTGAAAAATTTCTAATATCAACTCTATATTTTCTTATTCAAATATATGATATTCTAGGCCAGCTATGTTTCAATTTCTTATGTAATATAATGATCAATCATGCCTATTATATTAATTCGTTTTAGAACTTTTCTTCAGAATAAATTTATTCACATAAAAAAATGCATTTTCTAATATAATTGCTTTTCTTTATTTAAAAAATAAATAGATTAGATACAATAAAATGTGTTTCTTCATATATTTAGTGTAAATTCGATTTTAGCGATAATAAAAAAGCTTTTTTTGTCTAAAATCCGAAAAAAAGTATAAAATACAATATATGCAATTTATCGTGTTTATTTTATCGATATTCAGTTCATCGCTTATATGCAAATATATTGGATGAGTAATTCTGAAGAAACCGATTTGCTATAATAGAATCCTTGACATGACGAAAATTACAGAACAGTATAAGTAATAAAAATTAAAAATTAATACGTTGTAAATCTGATATAATTTCTCAATAAACATGTCATTTTTTTTTTGTTTTTATATGGGGTTGTTAATGATTAATGATTTTTATTCAAAAAATGAAATAAAATTAAATTTAATATTAAAAAAGACAAATATAATATAAAAAACGCAAATACTGTGTGCAATTGTGTATATGCTCACGCTTCTTATATAAAAAAGCTGCTATGCTGAATATTAATAAAAATTTGTATTAAGTTAAAAGTATTTAAAAAGAACCTACATATATTCAAATGTAAAAAAAATTAAAATATAATATTATTTAAATATATAAGATTTGGGTAATTTTTTTCAGACAAATATTTATCTATAATATAAGAAATCAAAAAAAAAACTTCATACCATGTCATATAAAACAAGTATTCGAAATAGACATAATATTGCAGTATTTTAATATCTCACAAAACACAAGTAATTACTGATTAGAATCTATGCGAGGCGGATTAAAAATCATGATAAATTTAATACCATCAAAAGCTCAATTTTTATTTTTCTCAGAACTTATTTAAATATATGATAATATGGGTAAACTAAAAAGAAAATCTTTTAATTATAATAAACTAGTGTCAAATATAATCAATTGCATTCTTCTTTGCACTATATTTCTTATAATCATTTTGAAATATTTTTAAACTTAATTATATAATCTATAAATCAAAGCAATTTCGAAATACACAAATTTAGATTTAAAAAAATGCTTCTAAGAACCACATTTGACACACATAAACTACTAAATTTTGTATCTAAATAGTTGGCAGCATAATATCCATTGGGTATTTTCTGTTTTGTTTGCAAAAATTAAATTTTGGATGAAAGTTCTTATAGATAAGTAATGAACAGTTTTTTGCTTTATATTTTTCTACACAGCTACAGAAAGATAAAGTTTTTATCTATGACGTTATTAAATATTTATTCTAGGCATGTGATATTAGGTGATTTTTAAACGAATTTGGTTTTATTTCAATTTTTTTTTCGTATTTGAGTTTCTCATACTATTTGACAATTTTATATCATTATCATATGAGTTACGTATATAATCTTCTTTGAAAGCATCAATTTAATAAAAAACTATAATTACCGGTAATGTATAAAAAATAAAGTTTTGTATTTACATAAATATTTAAAAAATAGAGGAATAAGTTTTTGTTTTTTTCATCCAAAAAATTAAATTTTTCAGTAAATATATTTTGAGAAGGGTGTCGCTTATTGTTTTTAGAATTAGGTTTTCCGATATTAATTATTATTTTAAAACAATTTGTGTGTCATCTTTAGATAAACGAGCATAAATATCCTTGTTTAAAGAATTGAATCGCCATGCAGTACTTTCAATCGATGTATTTATACTTTATGGCAGAAAGGGTTTAAAAAACGATTTAAACTCCTGGTCGTGTTTACCTAGAATAATTTATGCATTCTGTGATAAAGTGTAATTTCTTCAATGAAATATCTGGATTTTAAGCAGTATGTATCAAACCATGCGAATCTATAAATTTTTTGGGCAAAAACCACAAAAATACGTGGTACTCAAGGTTTAACAACCTATAATTTTTTATAAATCTATATGATCAAAGCATCATTTAAAATTTTTGTTTTCCTGCAATTTATATTGTTTATATGCTGATTAAAAGATAATAAAGAAAAAATAAGGATAGTATCTAGAACAAATTAATATGCATATTGGTGAAAAGGATCAAAGGCGCCTCACAGAAGTATTGTAATATGTTAGCATTACACTTTTATTTGTGAATTGAATTTTTTTTTTAATATTCAGATATAAATGATTGTAAATGAATTTTTATTTATGTATATTTATATTTTTAGCTTTTTAATATTGTTCTGGTGAAACTTTAGGCTTCACTAAAGTACTGTTCAACTGGTACATCTAACTATCACATTATCTTATCGGTATTTTAATGCATCTGCTTATCTCATATTTAATATTATAAGTGTCTTCCTAAAACAAATTGCTTGGGAATATGCTGATTATTCTGTAGTATTCCTAACTTTTTTACATAAGGTTATAAAGTAAAATTAAAGTCAAATTTACTGCACCTATTATTTAAACATTTATTTGTCTATATCTTCCATTTAGAAGTTCGCTATTTAATATATAAAACTTTTATTTTCTAGAGCACCTCCGTATATGGTCCTATAGTGATACTGTCACCATTTTGATTTCTTTATATTAGATCTATTTACTAGGCGATGTTTTTTGGAAGGTAATAGTTTTCTATCTAATTTTCACTCGCTGGTTTACATTAATACCATCTCACTTTAAACTTACTCGTAGCCTTGCTAAACGTAGTAGATTCCATAGAATTTAATTGCTAGTTATTTGCGTCTTTCACAGCAAACTTCTAATTATTATACAGCTTATCAGTCTTTTTATGGGACTATTATCTAGTTTTTACAAATCGCCTCCTTGTGGGCATTTCTCGTTTTGAAAAAATTATATATTATCCGCCGTGCGCTGCTTTTTAACTCTGGCTACTCATATAGGCGTTTCTAAACCAACTGCGTCGACGCATCTTCATGTTTGGGTATATATCGATAAAAATTACCATATTATTAATTCTTACTGTTTGAAAAGTAAAAGGCTGCGAATCTTTTGGAGTACTCATATGAGAAAGGGACAAAAAAAGATTCTGTGATTTTTCAATAAATTTTAGATTATTATAATTCGATTATGGTAGTTTGCAATAGCATTAAGCATCTTTTTGTGATATATAATATATAAAAATATATTGTAAATGTGTAAGAACATAATTAATATTTGATTTAGATATTAGTGATCTGATTCTAAAGCTGATTTTATGCAAACACATGGTTTATTTTTCTCATACAACTTCGAAGAGTTGTCTTTACATATACTTACACAAATAAATTGTTTTAATAATGAAAATATTTGTTTAAATAGGAATGCAGTTATTTGATATGATATAGAAGTTGTGCAAATTTACTGATTTTCATAATCATAAATTCACTGTGAGTTATCTATCTCTTATTTACTATGTTTTAACGATAGAATATTTTTATCTTATTTTCAGGCTAATATTATCTCTAAAGCATGTAATTGTGACGGAAGTTTGGGATCAATTAGATTAGTTAAAAAATTATAAAACATGGATTCATATAAATGTATATGGTGGTATAGGATAAATTACTATTATTACATTTGGTTTTATATTGCTTTGTTTCAAGATTAAGATTAAATTTACGTCATTATGAATGAAAAGAAATGAAATTATATTTCTATTTGAAATAATATATAGCCCATTATTTTTTCAATGGAAGTTTTCGATGTGATATTAATTTTTCTGTATTTTGATGAAGTTATTTTGTTACGATAATTTCTCATGTTTGTAGTTTATGGAATGCATTTTAACTGTTTATTAGAAAAATCCCAATTACTATGATGTTCTAACGTAGATTTCTAAAGTCGTGCCAGAGACTTCAAATTTAAATTATGAATATAAAAACTTATTATAAACGCCCATCACCTATGGATATAGAATATGAGTCAGATTCTAGTAATAATAATTTAATCATGAATAAAAGTGTGAATTACGATCATGAAGTGGCTTTAGCAGTTTTTCGCTCTTTAACTAAGGATGATGCCATACTTAGTTCACAGGAGGTTCACGAGATAGTTATACATACAGAAAATGAAGATATTTGTAGAGGAGTGTAATAAAATGAAAGAATCAGAATAGCATTTTATATGTGAGAATTGGGTGTCAAAAGAGTTTACAATTATACTTACGTTGGATATTTGATCGAAAATATACATTCGACTAAAAAATTACGCATAAACTAAAATTTGATTTTAGCACTAGTTCAAAGAACATTTTTTTTTGTAATAAAATATTAACACCTTGATTATATATAAATAAATAGAGATTCAAATTTATATTTAAATATATAATGCTAAATCTATAACTTTACCATTAAAATGATAATAAATAAATAGAAAACATATTCTTTCTTTCGCATATTTATACATTATTGTAAAAAAAAATTCATGATAAATATCGTTAGTAAATAATTTACTGTTTAAATAATAAATTTACATGTTTTTTTGTTCATTCTTTATACCCTTTTTTATTTTAAATTGAACATTATACAGCCCATTTATCAAAGCTATAATTCATGATATGTGTGACTGAATTACTATATTATTGATAAAGGCTTCGCTGATTGTAAGTTTTTAACTTTTATGCCACCCAGGTAGCCTTAAGACATAGAAGAGAAAAAAAATTAAAAATAAATCATCTTTTTTATAACTTCATTTTAATCTTTAAATAATGAAAAATCATCCCTTGTTATTTTCAAACTTTTATTACTATATATGAAAAAATAAATTTTCTTGATTATGCCGGGTGGTTTTTATAATATAATTAAAAATACATTTAAAAACAGTACAATAATGTTAATATACCATAAAAATTTACATTCGAATATTTATAATAATCTGATATGGCTTAATTTATAAATATGAATTATTCACATTTTCTGCTAAATCCATAAAAATAAATATGATATGCAGTATTAATGTTTATTCATGG
>NW_028233281.1:0-12410 GCF_057557595.1 Rhyacophila brunnea
TATTGATAGAGCCAAGACTGTCAATTTAAAAGAGAATAAAGGAGAAGCTAATCACTTCATCTGCAATTCAAATAAAATTAATAAACCAGGAAATATATAACCGGTATTATTAAAAGAAATCAAAAATAAAGATTTCAAAATAAAAAGGATAAATAAACCAGTGTCAAATTATATTCGAATCAGCATCAAAAAAGATGCTGAATATAATAAAAACACGGTTGAACAAAACCTGTTTCAAAAATGTGATATCAGGCTCAAAAAACAGAGCTTGAATAGAAACATAAATCTAGAAGGGCATAAATTTGAACCACTGGAAAAAATAAAGATTATGACGTTAAACATTAATGGTATAAAGTCAAAAACGAAGAACTTAACCTACTACTAGGGGAAGAAAAACCAGACATTATATGTCTGCAAGAGACAAAACGAGGTATAAAAGATAAGAAACTGTACATAACCCGTTATATCATACATGAAGTCCATGTTAATAACAATGGACATGGACTACTCCTCGGATGTAGAGAAGGCATCTCAATACGGCCATCTATCATTTTCTAATCACAGGGAATGATAGCAGTCTTAATAAGAGGGCCCTCAATAGAAGTGGTGATAGTATGCATATACAGATCCCACAATACAGAACTTCGAAAGTCGACAGACCTAGAAGTCAAAACCAACTTATCCAAATATAAGAACAAAAAAATAGTATTAGCTGGTGATTGGAATGCAACACCAGAATATATAATATATAAATTAAGGAAAAAAAGGGCACAAAATCGAAGCTCCTTATAGTCCAAAAAACGGTACAAGAATTTCCAAATCGAGGAAAATCACGAGAAAACCGATTGACTTTGCAGTGACAAACACTGCAAATCTTTTAAAAAGTCAAACGGTTCTAAGGAAATGGAGACTCTCCGACCACTTTCCAATCATAATAACAATCGACGAAATTGTCGCGAGAAACATCCCTATAGTGGTAACAGTTAACGATAGGAAAAAAATCTTAAATGAAATAACAAGATTAAACAATATTGAGTTCCCATTCACATTGAGTGGAAACACAAAAGGAGAAAGTATTGATACTTTTCACAAAGAGCTTAAACAAAAGCTCATTGATGAAAAAGTTATTGAAACAAAAACTTTCATAGGAAAAGAATTGCTGCTACCAAGAGTAGTTAAAGATGCAATATAATGAAAAAGACGCATAGATAGACGTGTCTCAAAATCCATGGCTACTCTAGAAGAACTAGAAGCTGCAAGGAAAAAACTAAGACAAGTCATAAACATGTCAAAAAGAAAAGCATACCTTCGATATATCAATAAAGGTATGCTATATCTAAAAAATAAAGACCCAAAGAAGGCCTGGGAGTGGGTGAAAACTCACTCGAAACTTCAAAACAGGGGCAAAATATATGATTCATGTCTTGAAGGCTGTTGAAAATGACCATGAAAAATCCGTAGAAATATGGGGAAATCACTTTGGAAGCCTGTGTAAAACCATAGGTGACTCAAATGAAGTGAAAGATACAAGTAAATTTGAGAAGTTTAAAACATCACCGATAGAAATATCGAATGGGTTGAAATCCGGCAAGTGTTATTGCACATGAGAAATAACAAGTCTGCTGGACCCGATGGAGTACCTGGAGAGGTATATGAGCTGATATCCAATGAGAAGATTCCAACCAGCAACTTAGCAAAAGCAATAGTAAAATTGATAAATGGGATTTTTAACTCCGAAGAATTGTCATAAATATTGAATGACTGTATAGTCATTCATATACACAAGAAAGGGGACAAATTTGAACCCAACAATTATAGAGGCATTGCATTGATCAATACTTTTCTTAAAATAATAACAAAAGTTCTAGCTGCTAGGCTACAAATAGTCTGCCAAGACTATAGCCTAGTTAGACAGGAACAAACGCGTTTTATTACACATGAAGAATGTATAAGCCAAACAGCATGTCTAATAGAAACATGCACAAGACGAAAAATTAGAGGTGATAAAACCTATTTGTGTTCTCTAGATCTCAAGAAAGCATATGATATTGTTCCACACCAACGACTTTTAGACCAACTCAAGAAAGCCGAACTCGGTCCAAAGTTTGTAGCATTCATAGAAAGGATGTATCAAAACACGGAAATTAAGGTTAAGATTGGAAATAAAACCAGTTCTGGCCACAAGTACGAGAGAGGTGTGAGGCAAGGGTGCCCCATATCTCCTCTAATCTTCAATAAATATTACAACAGTTTATTAGAAAAACAAGAAAAATTACTTGCAGAAGGTATACAAGGTGGTCTGAGCGGGCTTATGTATGCTAATGACACATTAATAGTTGCCTCGACAAGAGACGAACTAATAAAAAAATTGCAACAGATAAAACTCTGGTGCAGTGAAAACCACACGGAAGTAAATCCAACTAAATGTGGAACAATGGAAATAAACTCCGATGAAATTGGCCAATGATGGAACCAATTAAATATGCGAATGAAATCATTCCTACAGTAGAAAATATGTCTATCTAGGAATTGAAATCAACAAAAAACTCGACTTGCAAGAGATGGCAAGCTTTCGAGTTGATAAAGGAAAAGGGACTCTGGAAACTATCCGGAGCACTCTATCCAACATCAGAGTACCGTTAGCGTATAAAAGCATGCTTATTAAAAATGTGCTTATACCAAGACTAACATTTGGTACAGAAATATTTGGGATGAGTCTAGAAAGAACTCGTCCAATGAAACGAGTACTTGACAATGCCCTTGAGTGCACTATAAAAAAATCAAACTTTAGTAGACTGCGAGTCTATGAAGAAATGGATATCTTACCACTGTATGTGATAGGTGTAGTATGCAAGAGCAAGAGGTTTCCTTCAATGGAAAACATCAAGAAGAAAAATGGCAGAACTGATTGATGTAGCCAAAACTAAAGTCTAGAAAATCAACCTGGACAAAAGAAACAAAACGATGGCTCAGATCCAGGCATATTGACACAAATATGACCAGTGACTTAATTATAGACCAAGTTAAGATAGAAAGGATGCGGGAGATATCCCGACACGACACATCCATAGCCGGTAGAAATGCCGACTTGTACAACATTACAAGCGGTAAAAAGCTACGAACAAGCGAAATAATATTTGCATTAGATCCAATAGCTGTATATGCACTGTTTAAGCTATGGACAGGAACGTTCAAGTTTACGAACGAATTAATAATTACACAAGCACTGCCACCAAAACTATATAATAGATGTGTCAGCTGCAACAAGCTAGTGAAAGAAGACATTTGGCATTTTTTGTGTCAGTTCCAATGTTTTGAAGATGCAAGGAAACAGCATCAAGTAATGAAACACCCTTTTGAACAAAGTTTTTCAGAAGGGTTTAAAAGAAATGTGATTGAAATACTCCTTAAGGGGGAGTCGGTAGCTTCCCACATGAAGCTTCCTGAGGAGGTACTTGATACAATCAAGTATCTCCCTCTAAAAATACCCCGCCGAAATGCACTTGTTGCAATTCGTCGACGGCCCACTCTCACCTAGTATCTGCTAGGTGATCCCTCAGTAATCGAAGCCGCAAGGTATGATGGGAGTGTAACACATGAGTACTTTAATAAGAAAGATCGTGCAGGTGATGGTTTTTCCGCTTTCCACCGATCTCTAGGGAGCCTTGAGCCTGCTAGGTTATGTTTGTAATTTAAAGTACTGTTGTTTTTTATGTTTTTTTGGCTTTAAAATATGATTTATGCAACAAAATTGTCGCATAATCAACTTATTTGTCCTAACTTGGCAAATTTATCCTAGGCTATTTATCTAAGTTTAAAGCTTTTTATTGTTTTTCATGTACACATTTTTGCTATAACTGGCATAAATACCCTTTTATACGGTTTTTGACATTTTAATTAGAAATTAAACCAATGGCACATCCCACTTTTGTATTTTTTATTTAGCATGTGTTTATATATATAATTTTTACTTAGTTGCTTTATTTCTATACTATTCAGATTATCTGGACTAGTTATTCATATTTCTATATATAAGATTAACTTATATTCATAATATGCACTTTGTACATAAGAAATTATATATATTATACGTATTTGTTATTTAATGTACCTTTCTTGGTTTTGGACATATTGTTTTATCTCTTTTGCTGTGTTTATATAATTTTTTTTTGATCTTTTAAATTTAAATTTTATAGAGTGAAAGTCTGATAATTTCTTTAATCTTTTGAATTTGAATTTATGGTTAGCATGTGATATATACTTGCAACTTAAAATCTCTGCGTCTATGTTTATAAAAAGCATTATGATACATTAAACTGAAATGTACCTTGCTGTTTATTATCTTGATCTACATTAAGTATTTTGTTTTCGAGGCCAAAAATATTTATATTAGAAATAAAAACGAATATTGTAGTTATTTTAGGTTTTTTCGCCAATTTATAAAATATTGACGATCTGGTGTTTGTAATTCTTATATTATTGTGAATTAAATATGTTTTCGAACTGTTATTAATTTTTTACTCAGAAATAAATTTTGTTTTTTTCAGCACAAACGCGCTTTTTTATAATATTTAAATAGGCATTTATGAAATTATTAAAGATGTCTTTTGTTCCCTTGTACCATTTTATACATTTCGTTCCTCTTTGTGATAGTCTTTATATAGTGTAATTACTTATCTACCCGACAAATAATTTTACTTTATAAAAATATAATACCGATATCACTATTTCTGATTCTCTCTTTTTTAGACTAACCTTTCTTGGTTTAAAAGTTCCGAATCTATGGATTATTCCACTATAAATTTACCCATACGATTATCCATTTTCATTAAATAGTTTGGTTCTAGATATATAACACATAATTGGTATTTTATAAGATAAGCTGAAGAATGTTATTAAGGTGGTAAATTCTACCGCTATGTTTCAATTCGGATTTCTACAAACATCTTCGTCGGAAAGTTCATATAGGTTTTCAACTTTTTGCATATAAACAATCACCTATGATTAAAAGATGCAATATAAAATCTGTGTCATCTATAAAAGTTTCATAAGTAAAATCAACAGGATAACTTATTGAATTTTTCGATATATTCTGCGGTAATTTTCTGCATCAGAAAAAACAAATTTCTACCAACATTTAAGTTCTCTGTGTCCTTTATTGCATTATATAAGACATAAAAAAATAAAATAGTTTCTGCTATTATTTTCAGTTTTATGACTCTTTTATTACTATATATAAGACATAAAAAAATAAAATAAATGATGTGAAATTTTTTTTTATTGATAATTTTTATATCAGCAATCATATTATTGCATTCATGCTTAAAAAAGTAAGTCGTAGTTTTAATATCATTCAATAACTTTATAAAAATCACAATCTTATTTTTATTTATTTTTTAATTTAAAATCCAACTCTATAAATCATAATTTGATGAGGAAGTGATGGATTAAACTCGTACATATCAAATTTCATGTATCAGTCAATAGAAAAGAAGTTTTTTGCATGAGTCTGAAAAATTTAAATGATAAAATTATTTTTCTTATATATATTTAGATCTATTTTATCTCATTATAATGAAATCGGAAAAAGGCGAAAAATAATATAGCCTAAACACAGATATTGTAGATTAAATCCAAAAATTATATAAAAATCTATAAGTGAATTACTAATAGAATTGCTAGTTTTTAACATAGAGTCGCGAAAAGTTTATATTAAAACTAATATAAAAAGAAACTTTATCTAAAAGTTTTCTTAAAGTAAAAACTATCTTTTTTTGTACATATTTGCACAGTAAATATTTTAAGGTTAGAATCATACATATTATTTTTACGTTCATCATAGAAAATAAATAAAAAAATAAACCTTAGCTCAAATTTTTTATCAATAAAAAAGATTAAAAATTAAAAACATAACACAAAAAAATAAAGATTTTCTGTAGCATAATTTTAAAAATGAATATAAATTTACCGGTGAACATTTCGCATAAATTTTATGGCATTAATTAAAATGAAGAGATGAGCTTTTTTATTTATAAAAAAAATATGAAATCAAAGACAAACGTATTTGTAATATTTCCTTATAAAATATACATCTTATTGCTAAAGTTATAGTACAGTCCTCTAAGTATTTCTAAAATACTTGATGGCTTAAAAATACTCCTTGATTCATGTGTAATCAATGTGTAGAAATTTCCAGCTATATAGAGTCAAAGTAGCCACTATAAAGAATTTTTAGTGCAATGCATAACCCCCTAAAACACCATTTGTTTACATTAGAATTCTCAAATTCATAGACCATCATACTTTAGCCTAGCTTATAAAAATAATTAGCTAAAAGATTCACATGATTTTAAAAACATAATAATAGGGAAGAATTTTATGCGCCTTTATGATTTAATCATTAAAAGTCGAATTCGAAAAACAAGTCGTTAATAGAAAAAAAAGATACATCCGATATAGCTATATTATAGCATAAATATACGCGTTTTCACATATAACTATATTTAAAGGGTCTTTTAAAAACCTTTAATCAAACAATAAAGCTTAAGCCCAAAATATTTATTGGATTAATTTTCTTAAGTGTTAAAGGTACCAAAAAAACCGCATATTTCAATTTAAATGAATCATAATAAATAAAACTTTCATTTGAATTCCTGTTTTTATTGTATATTAAGTTCTGCAAAAAAATTCAAAGATGTGTTATATTCAATACAATAGCAGCATTGATTTAAATAAAAAGTAGAGCCTGAAAATTATTTTTTGTAATCAAGAATCAATTTTAAAATGAATTATTGCACATTATAATAGTGACACGATTTTGGATGAGCTACAAAATATATGATAGAGTTTATATTATGGATAAAAAAATCAATTTATTTATAATAGGAGCGCCTAATATTATACTTCTTATGGATACAAAATATTGGTGTGTATATTTTATGCATAAAAAACCTTTTTAAATCTAATATTAACCCCAAAAATCACACACATAAAATTTTGTAGTAAAAAATGACAAACTACTAAAATTCATAATTTTTAATAAAAGTTATCAAAATATTTTAAAAATTGTGGCATATTTAGGTTTACATATGAACGTTTTTTCTATTTAAAAGGTATTTTTAGACAAAAATAGCTTAGAATGTGTGTTTATTCCCAATATGTACAATTATTTGTAATAGTTACATATTTGTTGGTTAAATTAATCTTCAGATCTATAAATTTGCAAGATCAAAAATTATATTGATCTATAAAAAATATTTGCAGCAAATTACATTCAAATTGTCTTGCACAATATATCTCTATGCATATTCTTATAAAGAGACATTTTCATATAAGTTTTTTCTTTTCAATCCGTTGTTTCTGTGTACAGTTTTACTCTAACTTAAATCCATAAATTCTACTTGTGGAGTTTATATTTGTAATAAGAATTATAATTTATATATGTAGAAATCTTACGTCTAATAAAGTATTCTAAAGAAGTTTATTCACGTGTAGCGCATAGATTAGCTGTCGTGGATCTTATAGTCAAACACCTCTAAAAAATTTAATTCAACAAATAAAATCCACGGTAACAAGATAATTTTTTTTTATAATTCTGCGAACTATGGGTAAGCAAGCATGCATCGTTCAGCAAAAGTATAGGCATGTGTGGTGTATTTTTGCTGAATATTCATTCGGCGACGAACAGATGACATGAATCACATTCCTTCCATAAATGATTTCGACATTCGATTTTGGGTTTTATTCACGCCCATATATATGAAAAAAGCACTGTATACTTTCATACACAGAGGTGCATCAGTTAAGCAATGATTCTATATAAATAGGCAGACTTCTTAAAGATGATGATAAAGACGCAATAAAAAATTAAGTTCGCAGAAACTTTTTTACGTGGTAATCAATTTAAAATGTTTTATTTTAATATTGTGGACAAGAAGATTATATTTTCACCAAAAATTAATCTCATAATACTGCATCTAGTGATAATCTTTGAGGAAAATACTAACATCCTTATATAGCCCATTTGAAGCTTTTTATATTCGAAGATACTTTTACGACTATAATAACCATATTATTTATTGTATCTGTGCTAAGAAATTTTTAAATAATTGCGTAGTACTAACTGATCGAATTCATTTCGTCTACAACAACTTTTTTACGTATTTGTCAAAAAAATTTCTTAAAAGTATCATATATTATTCATGAAGCTCCATAATTTTTTATTTTTTCAATAGAAATTTTTTACCCTTCGCTTAACCAATTATTTCATTGGAATTAATATATCCTTTATTCCACAAACAAAAAATTTTGTCTGTGTGATTAAATTTTCGAGTTTGCCATCACACATTCTAAGCTGCTGTATAACTATAATTTTTTAATGCCTTCATATATTTTATGATTTTTTTAAGGCCTAAATAGGTGTAAAAAAAAAGAAAAAATTTCTATGAAACGTCCTATAATCTATTTAAATTTGTATTTTATATCTTTAATACGTCTCCAACACCTAAATATTGTGAAAAATATACAAATTTCTTTTTTGCCTAATACATCTTAAATTTTCCCAAATTCATTGTGCTTAGACACCAATTGAATGTAAAAATCATTTATAACAATCAAAAAGGTAATAAAAAAAAGTATATATTCGATAAAGATAATCATTAATATTAATGATTATCATTCGAGTGTATTCATTTTTTAGTCGAATAAAAGAGTTTTACCTATTTTAAAGAGGATTTCTAAGGTTTTTAAACAGGATTATGATCATAAAGCCATGTTCTATTGTAAGATCATGTGGAAATCTGTATCTTTTGACTATGTCAAAAATACCTTTTTTATTGCCCTTGAAATGCACTTGCGAAATTGAAGATAACCATACAAAAAAATGATTATTAATGATTTATACAAATAAACAGTATAAAGTGCAAAATATTTAAACAAAATAGAAATCATGACAAAGGACTAATTATAAAGTATTTGTAATATTTATGGGGTCTTGAATATTAAAAATAGTAAAATACTCTATTTTATAAATTTGGACTGAATAAATTAAAGAAATTTTGGATGCTGGAGTTGTTAATTTGAAATGAGTCTTTCAATTTAACAACATAATTTTCCAATATGGATAGTAAAACTGTGTGGGGATGTTATTACGAATTCAAAAGGCAATATACCATGATGAATCAGAAGTGATAGGTTCGGCATCAGAAATAATAGGTAAATATGTGGGTAAATTCGGAAATAAAAAATTAGATAAAAAAATTCTGTTGATTGTACATTGGTATTTGGTATTCTCAAACTTTTCATGGAGAGAGTGAGGTGGAGTTAGCCTTTGTTTATAGAAAGTTTAAATCAATTTTGACTTATAAATTAAATGCGAATTTATGCAAGGAGAGCTTCGATTATTATAAATGTTTTAGCGATCTTCAAAATGTGTTTTCTGGGTATCAAACAGTACATCACACCAATAATTTATAAAATTGCATAACTTAGGTACATTCCATCTTAATTGAAGGAATTTAATCAAAAATGAAGATACATGTTTATTTAGGTGCAAGAAATAAAGATAATAAAATTTATATTTTTTAAGATATATGATCTTGAAAAAGAGTTTGATCGTTCTTTATTAAATAAAATATTTTTTGTGATATAAATTTAGATGATTTTGTATGGTTTTATGAATTTTAAATCTATGATAGTCATATGTATACTTTAATTGTAATATGGGTTTAAGAATGAAAAACTCAACATGCATTAGAGACCAGTGTATATTTCTAAGTTACATACTTAAAATAATTGTTATAATTTATATTCACTATTACATAATACGATAATGTCAAAAATATTTTGTGTTTTTTTAATCATAAAACACTTAAAAAACCGATAAATCAATGATTTAAGAAATAAAACATAACGGAATGACTGTTTGTAATTTTTACCTATGAAAGATAACAATTAAAGTTCTTATGCATTTTTTTTTGTAATACTGAGGGCTTTAAAAAACAGTTTATAGCGAATTTTTTTTTATAAAATGAGTGAGTAAACATATCTATCTACATTATTTGTTTAAGTTTATCAAATTAAAAATTTTGATCGAATCTTTTTTTTTGTACATTTGGTTTCCTATCTTATATATCTTCTGGTATTCAGAAAATAAATAGCCATCCAATGAATTTGATAATATAAGAGCTTGTGTTTTAGAATTACATACAACTTTTCTTATTCTAACAGAAAAAAATTCGTTTTTTTAAATAAACAAATTCATAAAGATAAAAAAAGAAAGAATATGCGAAAAAAGACACTAAGAACATTTATGATTTATCGAAGGGCGACTTTAGCCGTACTATGTTCTACTCTGAAAAAAATTTAAAATTATTGAATATATAAACAAAGATAAAATGACAGTGAAGACAACTAAATTCTGATCAATACAAACATTTTTTTGTTTGTAATAAAATCGATATGGTTTTTATTATTGTTATTTTAGATTTATTTTTTATAGTAAATTCAACAGTGTGTTTAAATTACACCCTAGAAAGATTTTATAAAAAGTATTTTATATTTTAATCTTCATTACAGCTATCCCGTATATATTATAAAATTTATGACCAATAAATTTTTGAGTCAATAGTAATAAAGGGTAATTATAAATATACAAAGAAATAAGAAAATTTTGAAATCAGTAACTAGATAAAACACATTCAATATATAGTAATATTGCATTGTTTTCCAATGATATATGCGGAATTAATTTTGCAAACATCATATAAAAGATTTAAGTTTTTAAAATTAAAAAAAAGTAAAGCCAATAATTTGAATTTTAGGTCTGGTAACATATGCTTGATATTATACTGTATTTGTTCTTTATAATATTAATCTTATTTAGCGTGTGGCATCCTAAATTTATTCACTTTAATGGTATTTTGGTGCGATTTTATAATAGTATATGAGGTTCATTAGGGGTTAGAGGGTTCATTTTCTCATCTATAGATTTTATAGGACAATGAACCCTCTATATATGAGAAAACGTGTTCATATATCAATTCAATATTATCAGATATAAATATATAGGGCGGATAAAAATGAATATAATTGATATATTAACAGTTTTAATATTATTATTGCGATGAAATTTACACAAAGTTTTGTTTCTCGTCATCTAGATCATATTTAAAAATTTTATAATTTCCTTATTTTTTTTGTATAATCTGGAATTGATAATTTTATTCATTTACATGAAAAACTGAAATTTTACATTATAATCTTTAAATCAACAATATCATACAATATAAATATCGACAGAATGCATACAAACGAATCACAGAGTTTGTGTAGAATCGTTTTATTATAGTATTTTTGCATTATTTTTCATTTAAACCTTAACTATGTGTTTTTCTAGAGAAGTATAATGAAAAGAATAAATACCAATAATAACTATACGCAGAATTTCATTCAATTATAAAAATATTTACAACATATAATAAAATACCATTCACATATCCAGAAATATTGATTTTAATAATACAACTCTGCGATTAAATCTTTTTAACTCGAATATCGTATAATAATTAAAGAGAAAAAAAACAAAAGTTGCTTATTTAGAGATAAATTAGTAGTTTTTTTCCGGAATGAATATTATATGAAAGTGTGGCTTATTATCATGCATACATTTATATTACAAAATACATTTCATTATCACTTCTTTCAACCTAGAAATCTCTAAGACAATCAATAACTCCTATTATTTTGCAATATCATTCATTGTTTCAAAACGTCAATTTTATTTTGGTTAAGCGATTAACAATTTCTATGAAATGCCTTGCTTTTTTAAATCTTCGAAATAAAATTGTAGATTTTCAAGGTTATTATAATAAACCATTAATGTATTCTATTCAATATTATGATCAAATTTATTTCGAAAATTTAATTTTAAGATATTAATTATACTTTATTTTTACAATTCATCTACACCTTTTCCTTAACGAAATTTGTGCAATTATATACTTATATAAACTCATTATAGCAAAAAATTATTAAATTGTAGTTATGATAATATATATTACCGTTATATTGTAATTACTACAAAAATAAGCTTAGTTTTATTTAAAAAATCCGGCCGAATTCACTAAAAATGGATATATTTTAACTGCCGAACTATCGAGGATAGTAGTTTACTAAAGGTGCCATAAATTACGAAAAATATTTTTAATAAGAATTTAAAGACTGCATTATAAAAACACGATTACATTCACACCTTTTTTTACAATAAGAGGTTTATATCTGTTATTAGCCCCAAATTTATATATATAATGCATTGTCTATCATTTGTCTTTCTAGTTTTGCTTTTATGATTCATATAGAATAAAAAAATTTATAAATAAGCTTATCTAAAAATAATGAGTCAATCTAAAATT
>NW_028233282.1:0-12301 GCF_057557595.1 Rhyacophila brunnea
AACCCCAACAGGGGGCGATTATTAATACTATTATTTCTAAAATGGTTGACACCTTTTTAAAAATATGAGGACAGTAAAATTTTAATTTTAAAAAGAATATATTCGGCTATAAAAAATAAGACAAAGAATAAATCGATAGAACAATACCAATTTTATTATAGAAGTTTTTATGTTTTTAATTATTACAAGGTTCGGATAAAATAAAAGTTATGAAGCATTATATATGCAATAAAAAATTATTTTCCCTCTAATTTAATTCTGATGTAAATAAAATTTCAGTTCTATATAAATACTTTATTTTGTTTATTTATAACTTACTGATATTTTTTGTCAATTTTTTGGGGAAATACCGTAATTTGTTGTTATTCTTATCTTTAGGTTTTTTCTATTAAATTTTAAAATATACTGACTTTTAAGGCAATTTATAAATATTGATTTTTCTGTGTTTATATCTTATTTTCAAGATCGATTATCTCGAGAAAAATTTATACACCTAAATATAGAAACAACATATTCATATTTTTTTAGAGAATATTTTTAGTTTTCGGCAAACTTCATAGTTTTAAATAATTTTAAAATTTAAAGTGTGTTTTTGCTGACAATTTAGAAAAACAACGCTTTATATTAAAAAATATTTCAAATTTTAGATATATTTTTTTTATTCAAAAAAACAATATAAATTAATTCCTAGCCATGATTTTTGTTAATTTTTTGTATGACTATCATCTATTCCTAATTTTACTACAAATATGCAAAATTTTATCGACTAAAGAATTAAAGAACGATTTTAGATGTAAAATATTATAATATTCAATATAATCATGTAATTTATTAGAATAAAAGATGCTTTTCATACTTTTTTTTATTGATAAACTTCCTGTAAATACACAAATTTTCAATATTTCTATAGAAATAATCCCAGGTATTAAACCATTTAGAATTTTTTATTTTATAGCAAGGATATGTGTTTGTAATATAATCTAAAACTAGTTTTTTAATTTTTATTTGTGTTAAAGAGATAAAATAAAATCGAAAAACCGTTAGTTATCTCAACCATAAATAAAACAAGAAATATTTTAAATAATAGAATAATATATAAAATATACTTATTAAAATTTATATAAGATTTAATGATGTGACAAATACGATAAAAAATTATGATTAATCTTCTCGTTAGACGACTAAAGAGACATTACATGTTAATAGATCGAAATTTTTGACTTTCTATATTTTAAAAATTAGATTTTTTTAGTGAATACTTTATTTCACAAGGTAAAATATCTAGATAGATAAAAATTTTACTTTATAACGTTAACAAACAGTTATATAAATGCAGAAAAATAGATGTTCGTGTTCTATTTCGAAACTGTGCTGACCTTTTGATGAATTAAAATATAATGAAATAATATTTGAGGAAATTTTCGCCTTTTTGGTAAATTACTATTTATCATAACACAGGTAGATATATTTTTTTGATATGAATTCCGTGCCTGTTCATTATAAACATAGGAATTATATATTATGGGATTTTTCGATTAAAAGGTGCTTCTATTGGATAAAATATTCAAAATAAATTCATTCTTTCGGAAAAAAATTTTCATCTTTGAGTTTTTTTACATTATTTTCATAGAATGTATGACTATTCGAGTAATCTAAAAGTTAATTTGGAGATCTGACCAGCATATGTTCTGTTGTTTCACGATGAAATAAACATAGCAAAAAAACTATAATCATTAATTATTTTCAATCTGCACTATATCTCTAAGATTGTTTTATTGTATTTTTTTTCGCACTATATTGTAAGATAGTCCGAATTCTAAAATATTTTTCTATGAATTCATTTCAAAACAGAAAAATATATCTATAAGTGTATTTTGAACATTTAATACGTTTTTAGGCAAAAGTGGTAAAAAAAGGGTTTATTTCATTGTGTGGATGCGCAGCGACTGCATTCTAAGTAAATCCATAGTTTACTATTAATAGCGTTACATCTTTATTCTCGTATATAAGAGAATCGATATGATTTGCTCTAAAATAACCCAAGTGAATTTTTTTGACTATACTTTACCTTTTTATCGTGTATTTAGTGTACGAATGGCAGAATTAGAACTTTTTATGTTAATACATGGAAGTCTTACTTTTTTCTAAGGAGTTTTCATGGCATTTAGTTCAATCATAAAATATATTCATAGATATTTTTTTTGAATTTAATTTGGTAATTTAATAATCATTGAGGAATTTTTGTGAAAACAATAAATGTATGTGTGCAGATTGAATTTTACACGAAAAATTAGAGCTCACGGTTTTTTTACATTTTTAGAAAGATAAAAAAATAAGTAAAATAAATTAAAAAGATAGCATTTAATTGCTAAAATAACGGAAGCAGCATGTAATTATATAATTTTATTTTGAGCGATGCCAATTTTGTAAAATAAACCGTATTTTTTTTTAGAAAAAATACTAAAATCAGATAAATAATAACTTTTATTAAATATTTTATGAATATGTATACCAAAAAACCTGTGTATAAATGAAAATAAAGATCAAATTATCAAAATAAACTATTAAAAGGAATTATTAATATTCAAAGATGAATGTTTTTGAAGTATTATGTATTCAATATGAATATTTGGTAACGGTTGGATTTCGGGCGGACATCGATTTAATAAATAAATTTATTTATTCACTCATTCAATAAAAAATCAAACATAATGAAATTAAAATAAAAGTAAAAATGAAACAGAATTAATCCTATAAAAATACAAATCATAATTATATTTAATCGTATCTATTTATAAATCCTGTAACATCACTAAAAACTTTCAATTTTATTTTTATTATTTGATCTATCATCTGGATCGAAAAAATTTGTTTCATGGTTAACAACTATATTTGTATAACTTAAAGTATTTAATCCTATATATCGAGGCTATTTATCTGTGTATATAATCGATCCTCTTAATACATTATTTTACATAAATTTATATCAAATAGGCTTTGTCCTTCTTCTTGTAACCAACAACTTAATCTAATCAGTATATCTATTTATTATACCTATCACACAAATTCCTTGACTGGTCTGTATTTTACCACGTTAATTTTAAAAGTATATATATGTGTTTAATCAACTTCATATTATACCTGATGTTCATCTAACCTCATGTTATAGTTGAAGAGTATTCTAAGATAAGTTTACGGAACGATCCAAAATATGGTGTTGTCTTTATTAAATAACGTTTTGGCTTCAGAAGCAGATTCTATTCTTGCTCTCCTCTTGTTGAAACCTACATTATATCAAATAAAGTTTTGATATTAAGATTTCCGAGTATAAATACACAGAATTTATATGCAGGAATATTTTTTCAGTAATATATTTTATACAAAGAAGTCTCAAATTGGCTCCATGTCTTATGCTACCTTTAAAGGATTAATTTACCCCAACTGTGTTCACAAGTAGTGTTTGTTTTATGTACCATGCCTTCATTATCAGAAAATAAATGCGGTTTCTTCTGTAATAGTTTGATTCGTTAATTATCTTCTTCTTCTAAATTATGACAAAAGATATTATTATTTTTTATATTTTTTTAATAAAATAACTTAAAATTCCTTGTAATTAAATATTACCCCCAAAGTCCCACGATTGCCGAACATTCAACAAAAAAAATGTGATGGGGATTTTAATGTGATAAAAACGCTATAAAAGATAATACGAAAACGAAAAATTTACAATAAAATAAAGTTTATATCATAAAATTGCGGTCAATTAAAATGCTTCCAAATACATATTTTTAGATGAAAAGCATAACGAAATACACGTTCGTACATTTTTTATAAAGTCAAATAAGAAAATAAAAGAGGAGTAAATATATTTTATAAATTATGATTTAATAATCAAGCAAAAACTATTCACATTTTAATAATGCCTATAATAGTTAAAAAAACCAAATATTTGCATCTTAAATTTTACGATTATATTGTTATACATCATATTCTTAATATATGACAATCTTTTTTTGCTACATTCTATTCCAATACTAATCAAAATATATCCGATTAATGGTTATCAAGATCCAAACCGGTTTAAATTCATATCGCACAGTTGTTGCAATATTTTATAATCTAGTTGTTTTTATTTTTTAAATGCTAAATTTTTTAAGAGTTAGAATATAAAGCATATTCAATCCGTATATTTGTTTCTTAAATGTGTATTTTTATCAATTAGTTTTCTTTTATTTAAACTGCATCAGTGATAATGGATATTTCATTGTACCGAAAACAGAAAAGGCAATTGATGAAGCCATCTAATAATTCCTAGCGACAATTTTCATGCATTATAGCGATTATTTGCTATATTCTGTTGTGAAAATTCGAAATAATATTTTTCCAACCTTTTTTTTCATATAGTCTTATATATTCATAC
Source organism: Rhyacophila brunnea (assembly GCF_057557595.1). Lineage (NCBI taxonomy): Eukaryota > Metazoa > Arthropoda > Insecta > Trichoptera > Rhyacophilidae > Rhyacophila > Rhyacophila brunnea. The sequence goes on from NW_028233282.1 coordinate 4,421, forward strand.
AATAAAAAAAAGATTTATTGGGCTAATATTTCTTTTTAGATTCGCTTTGGTTTTTCTCTTTTTCTCACCAAATATTTTTATAAAATTACTAAATTATGTATTGTTCAAAAAAATAAATACCATTTTTTATAACATAGCAAAAGATACTTTGTAATTAATTATAAACCCATATTTGTAACTTAAATTATCATAATTCCCCTTAAAATTTGTTAAATATAAATATACTAAGCCTGAATAATTTCAAAATATAGATAAAAAATTGTAAATTCAAGAAATATCATGAAGTTACAAATAAAAAATATTTTGTCATAAGATATTATACTTAGATAACGATTTCGAAAAAAATTCATATTTAATAAAAAATTATATAATAGAGTAAGGCCAAAAACCATTGATCATATCCTTGAGTCCATTACTGGAATATATTTTTTTCCCGTCACTGATTTTCTGAAAAAAACTTAAAATTTTCGAACACCACAATTCACTAAAATAATTTTTCTCCAATTTCAAAAAAATTGCAACTGTGATTCATATTTATTTAAAAAATGGTGAAATAGCTTAGCAAACCATTCTTTACATCTTGGTATTTTTTTAATGAAAACACTTGACTACGTGAATTATCTCTTAATGTTTTCTTTTTTGATTATTAATCAGTTTTTTTTGTTTCTAAAAGATTTAATGTGAGATATTAATATGGATTTACGTTTCAGATATTATTCTTCCTATATTATAAATCGAATAAATAAATTTATATTGAGTAAAAATAAAATTTCAATTTATTTTAAACTTTGGTAATAATCGAAATTTTTGTACAGCAAAAGCCTTTTCCCAGATTTTTCATCGTATTTTATAATTTAGATTAAAAGCGGGATAGACCTGTGCCCCATTTGTTTTTTTATCGGTTTAATTTACATTGTTAAGCCAATTATTTCGACTAATTTTATTTTTATCTATGCTTTTACGGGGATTTTTTTGTTAGAGAAATGAATTTTTACCAAAAATTTTTGATAAATCATATATAAATTATGGCTTTTAAGTTATCGGAAAGTTTTATAAAAAGCAAAAAATATCATTACTATTTATATAGGTTATAATATAATTTAAAAAAAAACAATAAAAAAAATAATCCAAGAATATGCCCTGTTTGTATCACAGACAAATTTTATTTTGGAGATTTAAAACTAATTGAAAAGTTTAGTTATATGAATGATATCTAGTTACAGGTCAACACAGATTTTTCTGATATAAAAATTAAAATTGATACATAATTTCAAATCAAATTATGGTTTCTGAACTAATAAAAATCAGATTTCCGCGCACATTTAATATTTTATTCGGGATTTTCGTGTATTCTAATACTATTGATGCTGAATTTACATTTGAGTAAATTTAAAAAGACAATTGCTGATGATTATTTTTCGGAAAAGATTCTTTTCATCTGAAAGTATCTAAAATATATATTTTTCATTTATTGCATTATAGATTTTGTATTGATGAAGATACTTGAAAACGTCTCTGAGTTATGTGGCTTATTTTTTTATATCTTAAAACACTTAAATAGATATAATACCAGAAACTAAATAATCATATTTTTTCGATTTTATTTTAGGAGTAAATTATTCGTTATAATTCTAGATTTTTAGTTCAAGCACTCCTTTCTTGATCTCTCGAGCGCACAGCGTAGTAATACTTCGGCTATTTTTTCCTCTCTGAAGTCTTATTCAATACCTATCCTCCATTCAAGACTTATTAATTTAAGGGTTTTTGTAATCCCAAGGTTTGCATATATGCCCATACTTTGTTAAATACCCCATTTCCTTCAAATATTTCTATAGGGATTTTGTAATCACCTATCCTGGCAACACATTTAATGAATATTTTATATTTTTGGGGTAAATTTATAGTTATAATTTTAGTTTTTGTTCTCAATCATAACTTGCTTGATTTCGTGCGCGGACAGCGTATTTATACTTTTGGTTATCTTCTCCAATACCTCTCCTCCTTTCAAGACCTATTAATTCAAGTGTTTTCTCAACCCCAAGGTTTTTATATATGCTAATTATATCAATATTTTATAATTAATAATTAATATTATAAATACTGATCGACAATTTGATCATATCAAATCTCTTAATACTAAAAAATAACTAATCAGGGAAATAACTTATCCTACGAATCGAGGGTGTATCTTTTTATTTTTTTTATTCGCAATTTAAAAATAGCTAGCACACAAAAAAATTCATTTAAAGCGTTTACGTCCTTATATGTTCATAGAAATTGCCTGTAATTAATAAATTTGCTGAAATCAATTAAATTACTTTATTTTTAATTTCAATTTTAACTTATATTAATTTTATTCATATTTTGAAATTCTTTATTATATAAGATACACTTATTCTGTTTTAACCCGTACTCCAATAAATTTGAGCCATAAGAAGTTATTTTTGCAAATTAATCTAAAAAAACACGACTGTAAATAAATTTATGGTAAATTTTATTCATTAAATATATTTGCAGGATCTATTTTTATATTAATGGCTCTAAAAGCCTTTCTATATTTCAGAAAAGCTTAAAAATGACTTTCTATGTCGTTTTTGAATTCAAATTATATATTTTAAGAAGCCTCTTTCACTATAAAAAAGGTTTAATATTAACTTTTTTCGTAATTATTATCTAAAATAATTTAACTTTTTACGTTCTTTACTACACCTTACATAAAAACAATTTTTATTTTATGTACATAAAATTCTAAAACCATTATCATATTTAATGCAGCAGAAACTACGATAATAGAATCAGAATGAAAAATATATATTCATCTTTCCAAAAAATCTTTTAAAGTAATTACATGATTTATAATTATTCGTGTATGAAAAACTAACACCCATAAAGATTGATAGAAAAGCCCTGATTTAAATTGTTTCAAGACTTAGTGCAGCAATAAAATCGTTCCGGAATTTTTTAATGAATTTGATATAAGAAAAAAATAGAAATTCTTCTGGTTTGAAAAAGTAAGATATCTAATTTTTAATTAAATATATATTTTCGAATAGAAATTCAACCTTTGTATGATTTAAATTGAATATTTATTCATAAATAAGCGAGAGGCTCTAAATTCTGTAAGATCTATAAATAAATTCTTGAAAACAAAAGAAATATTTATGGCGAAATCAAAATTTCTGTAAAAAACATGGGTATTTTGTATTATGAAATAAACAAGTTATCATTAAAAAATAGAGAAAAGGAATTTTTGAGTTATTCAATTAGAATTTGTAGCACAATGAGTCAAAAGAGAATAAAAAAAGGGTTAAGCAGTAAATCATGAACCCCAAAATTAAATTCTTTTAATAATTCTCGGGAATTTAAAGATTTTTGATGCTGAAAATATCAGTTTCTCTCTTTTAAAGATAAAAATGCAGTGAAAAAATTTTCAGATAAGAAATATTTAAGTCAATTATTTTTTTGAATATTTGTATTCTTAGAGTTCTGTGCGTGTATGTCGAAGAGCAAGGGAAACTATATATTGCTCCGGTTTATAAAGAAGTAATAATAGAGATAATATATGTGGACTGTGGGGGAAGAAAAAAACTAGATGATTCTAAGCTTGAAAAAGCCCTAAACCAAAATATGAGATGTTATTATAATGGTGGAGTAATTAGAACCCAGTTTGCTTATAAATTAGGACTTGTGGACATCGAAAATCCCGACAAATTAATTTTTTCATTTGACGATGCTGAGCTTGAATATGAAGCAAGAAATTGAAATAAAAATAGCCAATATATTTTTAAAGAAACCAGAAAAGTTTATTAAAAAACCAGACCAAGTTAAAATTTCAATATTAAAAGCCAACAAGAATAAAAGTATGGTTAATATTGAAATCGAGTGTAAGATAGAAATTTATGCCAACCAGGATTAATTCTTATGAAAACTTCGCAAAACTTTATGAAATAAAAAATCACTAAAAAACAATATTTTAATCTAAAAGACGAAAAGTCCGATAATTTTAAAACACAACTAAATTATATAATTTGTTGTTAACTTTTTTAAAAATATATTCTTCCTTATTAAGAAAAAAATATTCGTATTCTTTTTTATTTATTACAAACCATCTATTATATGTTTAAAAATAATTGTTGTTTAAAAAGTTATATAATAAAAAATACAACATAGTTGGATGTAATAAAAAATAGAACATAGTTGGATTTAAATAATAATAGAACCATCGTTGGATTTAATAAATAATAAAATGTGATTATACTGTATAGCATTAACTTACCCTTAACGTATTTTCAATTGAAATTTTATAAAACCTTTTGAATACGGCTAGTAATTAACACTAAAAATAGTATGTCTCATTAAAATGAATTTCTAGATATTGAATATCTGTGAAGCTTTTGATTGTGAATAAATATGATTAAGAACATTTACAGTAAATTAGTTTGTCATTTGATAATTTTATTGTATAACTTTATGTAAATTAATTTAAATTCGTAAAATCAAATGAGGTAATATTGAAATTTGAAATTAATTTATCATATTAAAAATGTACTATATGGCATTTTTTTATAGTTTAGTTGAATATAGCAAACAATTTATTCTTCATAATAATATTCCACTGCATTAACATAAACATCATACAGAATATCAAAAAGTTCCAGATCTGTCTCTTCTTCTATAAAAAAATTAAACAATTCCCCTTTGATTTCACTATCATTATTTATCCATGTAAGAGGGCTTATTTTTGTATTGCCATCAACAACATTAAAACGTTTATATAAAATATTATCTTTGACCAAGTTATTGGAATTTAAATGAACTTCAACACTGCACCAAAAATCTGGTTCATAGGCCACTTTTATTTTTTTAATCAAAGGATTTACATTACCTTCACAGTTTCCAATAATATCACGTGTTTCTTTCATTTTGTCTATGGATATGATACAATTGGTCCAAAAATCATTTAAATCAATGTCTTCTTGAATTATGGCATCTCTTTTTTCAAGGACTTCTTTGATTTCATTGTAGTTCGATAGAAGAAGATTAAATTCATTTTTTACATGCTCTTCAAAGTTTTCTTTGAGCTTATTTTGAAGCTTTATTAGTTTTGATTTGCTCTTGGTTTCTTCCATTTTTATTCTATCTAAAGGGAAGAGAAATACATATTCTAATATTTTTAATTGGCATCTAAAGGATGCAATTGAAAGAAGCATAAATACAGCCTACGCTATAAAACCATTATGTGAGCTTGAAAAATATGTAAAAAAGAAACAAGAAAAAACCAACTCATAAAATTTGGTTACTATATGTTTCATGGGTTTTAGTGATTAGCCTGTTTTATAAACCACCAGAAGTTGTTGAAAGAGAGATACAAAATAATAAGATAAAACCAACCAATTAGATCATTTATTTTACACACGTATATATCATTGTCATACTTTATAGGGCCATCTAAAGTTTTTCCAAACGAAAGAGAGAAATAACTGATAGCAAAAAACCAACCCCTCAATGTGCAATTTTGTTTTATTTATGGATTAATCTGAATTTGATCTATTTATAGTTGTTAAAGCAGAATTTTATATTTTTTTTAAAGTGAATTCGGCAGATACTTTATTTTACCTTATTACTTTTAAAATATTCTTCTCTAAAGACTTATTAGTTTGAGTGTCTTCTTCAATCCTATTATTTATTCGCATTCTGCTTCTTTAGTTGGCATTCCAGCGCTTTATATCCAACTTATATGATTTTATAACCCCTCCATACCAAGTTGTGACTTATAGCATTAATCAAGTTCACCATTTGTAAATATGGGCTGTTTATCGACACAAATCATATTTTTTTTAGCTTCTCTGTTTCAACATTAGCCATATTTTCTATTCGTGTTTTGCCTATTTCCATCGTTGTGGTCAAGTTTTTATACAAACAAAATTATTTTAGCGATAATTAATATTCTTATTTATTCAGGATTATCTCATTCGTTTTCGATTACCTCTTGAACAATGTCTTTTATATTTTCTTTGATTTTTTAGATTGAATTTTGATGCAATCATAAAGTGAGAACCCTTACCAATTTGTTATGTCTTCGTGTATTGTCGTAAAGAATCATTTTTTTGCATCTACTTGCTAAGTGTCTACTGTTTTATGCGCTTCTATGTGGTGCCGGCATTTTGACTTTTCCCTAATGAACATATTTCTATCCGGCATATAAAATATTCTTCTTTAGGCTTAATATTCCCAATTTTTAGACATTTTGAAGATCCTGATATTTCGACTATTGAGTTTTTATGAATTTTGAAAATGATATAACAAATTAGTTGGAATTACATACGATCTAAAATATTCTTTTTATATATTAATTTTAAAATTTCTTCTTATTACATAATTATTTATATAATTTATATTAATGCCTCTCTTAATTTATATATTTTGTTTTTATTTGATTGAATTCAAATTTGAGCTCGTTTAATATATATATTTTTTTTAAATTTACTTTTTGTCTATCTGTACTTTTTTATTTCAACATGGATCCTATCTTTTGAACCTAAAATGCACTATTAAAATAAATTCACTTTTGTTTACCCCCAATTTGATAAAATCTTTTTATTTCGAATTTCAATTTGTTTTTATAAATTTATTCTGTTCATTTGTAGTTTATATTAGAGCTTAAAAAGTGTAAATTTATTAAAAAGGTTTAAGCATAATATTTTTCTTGAAATCGAGAAAAAATGTAGTAACTCAGAAAATCACTTTACGCAGCCCATGAATCTCTTTTTAGATTCACATTTACTTGTTTTCATAGTCCATTGTTGAGATTATACTATTTTATGCCACTTTAGTATTAAAATTTGTAATAGTCTAATGAAATTAAGCATAGAATCATTTGTATTTGCTGTTACAATGTTCTCTAAAATATCCAAAATAAAATGTTTTTTTCTGTCTATAGCGTATAATTTAGGGTTTATAGATTCTTAGTTATGGGTATTTTAGAAATTTTATTTAGCGGTGTTACAATTATGCAACGAACAATAAATTAAAATATCAAATTATAACGATATACCACTAAAAAAGCTACCGCGCAAAAAAATACCTTTTAATATTGCATGGATATAGAGCATAAACTCCTAAATTAAAATTTCTTTTATATATGAATACTTCTACCGCATTGTTCTATAACCACGTATTTTCTTCCCACAGGCATTCAATGTCTTATTAGTATATTAGAATAAAAAATGTTTTCAACTACTTTAATTTATGCCAAGAGTGTGATTTTATATGTCCTCCAACGATCCAGTAATAAACCATAATATAGATTATCGATTCCTATAGGCGCGATGAAATCTAAAAATTATAAATAAACATATAAAAAATGAGTTGTGTTATTTTATATCTAAAATATTATTTTTTTTAAAGCCAAAGGAAAAATTAAAGGTATAGCGGCGTCTAATTTGACGTTTTCGATCGGGTCTCCGTCAATGGGAAACATCATAAAAATAAGGCTTTGATCGTTTGAACTGATTTCTAAAATGATTTATATTGTTGCGATAGAAATAAGTGCATTTTATAAGCGAAAATATTTCTTTTAACTTGAGTTGGGCTATACGTGATTGATGTTTATCTTGTAGCTAGAAGGTAATAATTATTTGTTTTGGAATAAAATAATGCCCTTATGTGATTGGAATTCGAAGTTTATTTGATTTAAATTGAAGATTAAAGGCCAAATATTTGAAAAATTTATAAAAAGCTACAGAAAAAAGACAAGAATAAAATAATGAAAATATACAGAAATAATAATTTGATGATAGATTGAATATAGTTATTTACTTAATTTTAACAAATAAAAGTAAATAAAATAATGTTTTTCGCTTCAATAATATTTTAAGGCCT
>NW_028233283.1:0-12274 GCF_057557595.1 Rhyacophila brunnea
AATGATTTTATAATTTGTATTTGAATGATTACATAATTTAAACCCAATTATATTAGATTACCCCTATATATAGTTTGTTTATATCTTACCTACCAAAAACAGTGGTAAATTACCCTTAATTATTACAATTAAAAGGTATATTACTGTAACTTCTTTTTTTAAGATTTCCAATTTTTAATCTGGAAAGTTTGGTGTATCTGGGTCACATATTGTGCATTATAACATGTCTATTTCTTCATCAAAAAATTAAATGTCTGGTACATCTGTAAGATTTCCATAGTATGTGATTTCGAAGACAATGGCAAGTAAACCTCCAATAAAGATAAAAACTGCGGAATATCAATTTATTACACAATTTCTAGCACTGGATCTCTTACGCTAAAGATATGGTATCTAAAAAATTTAATTTTGGCTTGGAATGACAAATTAATAGTTTAGATTATAACTAAAATAATGTTTTGAAATTAATTACCAAAAAGGTCATTTGGCATCCATTTTTTAATGTTAAAGCAAGCATCAAAAAAAACCTTTTTTCTTGTGTATATAATTTATTGTGGTTCTTGTTAACTGAATTAAATTTCTCAAAAAAAGCACAAATATAAAAGTAATAAAAAATCTGATGTCAAAAATCGCTTTCCAAAGATCAGCGATCTTTTTAGCGAGATTAGAACTTGATTCCATCTTTTTCTCTCTTAAATCACGATGAATGATGATGCATATAATCTACATTTGTCTCAGAAACACCGTTTAAAAATTATTTGCCACATTTAAATATATTTTTTCTGACAGTGTTTTTGTTCTTCAACATTATTTGCGTATCTTATGCAAATAGCATTCTGAAATAGATTATACACCACCAAAATATATGAGAGTTTGGATTGTTAAAAAATATAAATATATAGAAAAAATAACAATATTATCGTATTACTAATATATTCGAGTTTAACATGAATTAACAGCGATAAATATCTTTATAATGCACATTGCCATGCATTATTAATTGGAATACACAAAAGAAGCATACGCACAAATGAAAAATATGATTAAAGAAAACACTTAAACCAACAATTCTGATAAAAAGAAGGCACATTTAGGAATATTTAAAGATGACGAGGGGGAAAGAAGTAATAGCCAAATCTGTTTTAAAAGCAATCTGAACTTTTGCTTGAATAAGAATAAATGACTAAAAATCCAATTAATATATAAATAAAAGTCGTATATTATGGAATCGGGGATTCAAACGGAAGCGGAAGCATATTCACAAACAATAATATTGAGAAAACACTTGAATGTATAAGTCTTGTGCGTAAAAGATGTATTTAGAAAGATTGTAAGCATGACCTGCTTGAAAAGAGTATACAGGGGATCTGTAATATAGAGCAATCACAAGTTTTCTAAAAGAGAAAATGAAAATTTAAATGATAAATTAGCCATTAAAAGAATTTTATAAGTTATCCATAAATAAATTGAAGTAAATTATTTTTAATATTTAAGATTAAGATACCATTTTTATTCTATAAAATTGGAGCTTTAGATTTATAAGCACAAATATTTCGGTTTATGTATTACTATTTTTTATTTATGGGCTAAATTTATAGTTGTAATTACAGTTTTTGTTCTCAGGCACAGCTTGCTTGATTCTATGTACACACAGCGTATTTATACTTTCGGCTATCTTCTCCTCTCCAAAGTCTTCTTCAATACCCCCCCTTGTTTCGAGATCTATTAATTTAAGGATTTTTCTCAATCCCAAGGTTTGTATATATGCCTCAACCTGGTTCGTGACATATATTTCGTTCAGGTAACTTTTATGATATCGTGTCACCACAACGTTCCATGTTATAACATATGGGTTGATTCGGTTTATATATATAATATATAAACCGAATTAATAGTTTAAAATGTAATTAAGAATTTTCAGACGGCATTGCATATCGTTGGGGTTAAAAACAATCTGAATTTCTATAAACTCTATAAAAAATTTAATTTTTTTGTTTTATTTTAATTACAGGTTTGGAATTACAAACTTTTTATAGAACTACAAAATGATGAAGCGCTATTTAATTAAATCTTCTATTTTTTTATTTTTAATAACTTACGAGATACAAATTAACCATTAAAATCACTTATTTGTGGTTTTTTCACGTATGAATTTTCTATCGTGTGTAATAGCGAAACATATGGTAAATTTAATTTTATTGCTTTTAAAATATATAGGATCGTTTAGATATATCCATGTGGTTTGATTTTAAACTAATTAGATGAAAATAAAGACTCGATTTATCATTTAAATATTCATTTTCGTCAAAATTTGATAATATAAATTATACATACTTCATTTTTGTCAATAATTGATGATATAAATAGGACATAATTCATTTTTGTCAAAATTTGATAATATAAAAAATAAATAATTCATTTTCTTCAAAATTTGATAATATAAAAAAGAAATAATACATTTTCATCAAATTTTAAAAAAGAAATAATTCATTTTCATCAAATTTAAAATAAGACATAATACATTTTCATCAAATTTTAAAAAAGACATAATTCATTTTCATCAAATTTTAAAAAAGACATAATTCATTTTCATCAAAATTTAAAAAAGACATAATTCATTTTCATCAAAATTTGATTATATAAATAAGACATAATATTTGTCAATAGAATTTCCATATTATGAGCTATTATTTTTTTGTAGTTAAAATGAAAGAGATTAATGTTAGAAAATAAATATTTATTACTCTTCTTCTCTTTCTTCTTCATTCCATGTCTGAGTTTCAGTAAAAGTAACCTCTTCTTTAACTTTTCCACCTTCTTGTTCCTGAGCTAAAACAGAAAGTTCAACAGAATCTCTGTAGAAGTAACGCTCGATTTCAAGTTTAAGATTGTCCGTTAGACCAGATTTTCCCTTCATAAAACAAATAACCTTAGCAAGAATGCAAAATCCAGCACCAATAGCATTAACAGATCGATTATTCATAGGAATAGCAATATCAATATATTTTTTATCATTATCAACATTGCAGAAAGCAATACAAGGTGTATTAACATAAGAGGCTTCTTTGATAGTTTGCTTATCTGTATAAGGATCAGCAGCAATAATAAGCCTTGGCTCTTTTGCTTTTGAGACCTCCTGATTTGTAAAACTACCCGGAACGAATCTATCAATAAAAGGTGTAGCTCCTGTATACTCACAAAATCTTAAGACTGCCTTCTTTGCATACTCTCGTGAGCTTGTGACAAATACGTCTTTTGGATTCTCGATGCTACAGAATGCTCTTGCTGCAATGATGATCTGCTCCCATGTAGCGTATATATCAATTATGTTGATACCTTCATCGTTTCTTTTTCCGTAGATTTTGTCTTCGAACATGGATGTTACGCATCTTCCTCCAAGTTGGCATTGGCAGCGGATCATTGCTTGTTGAAACTCTGCAGGCAAACTGATTAATTGCTTCTTCATTTTGAAGGGGGGCAATTAAAAAAATAAAATAGATGGAATTCAAGATTTATATCTTTTAAAATTAAAGGCATGGCAACAAGAAACAAATTGTATATACATTTCATTAGAAAACCTATGATCTTTTTAAAGATAAAATAAATAACAGTGATGGAAATTTGGATTAAGTTAATCAAAAAATCATATGACTTTTTAAAGATGAAAATATATGACAATGGGTAAAATTGTGAATTAGTTTAATCAAAAAAATATATAACAGTGTGTAAAATTGTGAATATGTTTCATTAGAAATCATGTGATCTTTTTAAAGATAAAAATATATAACAATAGGTAAAATTGTGAATTAGTTTAAATAAAAAAATATATAACATTGAGTAAAATCGTAAATATGTTAAATTTGAAAGCCTATGAACTTTAAAATAAATAATTTACCATTTAAAAAAATTATATCTATCTTTTTTTGATTTTATAACAAATAACCATTTTTTCCTATTATTACTTATAAACTTTATCGTTTAATCAAAAAAACGCGTCCGCATCTGACTTTATTCTTTAATAATTATTAAATAAGAATCACCTGTGAAGTTTATAGCTTAATATGTTCAAAAATAACATTTAATGTAAAATTTATTGACCATAATCAAATTTTATTTTATTGTGTTATTTTTAAATATTTCTGTAATTACGAATTCGAAGATATGTGTAATTAAATTTTGTATATAAACCTAGTTATTTTCACTGTAAATAATTATATAGATAATAAAATTTATCTATTTTATACATTATATAAACTCACATAATATCTTTGCAACAATAGAATACAGTTTTGATTGGGGGAATCTGAAATTTAAAGTCTATAAAGATAAAATAGCAGTCTTAAATTTGCTATGTATTCAGAAAAATAATAATAATATTATTCAATTGTGTTCGTTTTAACAAAATCTATTATTTAGACTGATACCTAAATTATCTATTCTAGACTTTTTTTTATTAAATTCAGCGCTTTCAGTTAAGATATTCCATAATTCAATAAAGAAAAAATGGCTTGACTCCATATTTTTTGAATAAATTCATAAACATATTTAATTGAACTTTATGAATTTTTTTGCTGCATGAAACATAAGCATCAAAAAGGTTTCTCATAATCTCTTCTTGTGCGGATTTTCTTGGTTTTTTTCTTACTATTCTAGTCACAATCTTAGATCAATCTTAAACCAGTGAATGCAATTCAGAAATACTATTTTTATAATTTCTTTTTTTACTTTGCATTCAATTTTGCATCCTATACTTAAAATTGCAATAGAAAACAGACACCTAAAAAAATTAAGCAAAAATTAGATTAAAAAAACGTAATTTGTTTGTTAAACCCAAAAAAAGACAACCAAGATCAAAAATTTTAGTGATATAATGTAGTTTAAATAAATTTTCTGCATTAGTTATGAATTTTATTTTAACGTGTTGGTATTTTAGCAAAAAAACACATACATATATAGAATTATCAATAGCAGAATAACAATTTAAACCCCTAGAAAGGCATATTTTAGGTCATAAAATCAAAAAAAAATATAAAATTGTACATAATACATACAAGACCTTATAATATTTATTTATTATTTGCCATGATTCTACAAGAAAAAATTGTACATGGTATATATAAGACCTTACTGCATTATTTTGATCTCTTCCTTGCCAGTAAATAAATTATAAAAATTTTGATTTATTTAAAACATGAATAATTAGAAGCAGAAAAATCAAATTTTGATAAATCAATTAATTAAGAATAAAAATATATATCATTATCAAATAAAAATTTTATTTTGCTATAAACTATATAATATAATTGGTTTTTATTTTTGAATTTATATTTTCTTTATCGTTTATACGAACATTTTAGATCAGCAGTATTTAATATTCATTTTGATTTGGTATTTCTTTCTGATATAAATATTTTTAGCTTGATAATTTAGACATAAACATTTTCAATTTTTTTCATTGAATTCTTATTTTTTATATTTTCAACTTATTATTTGATTTAAAATTAAAGAAAAACTAGAATTTTAGGGTCACTAAAAATTTGGGTTCAGCGATAACTAAAAGAATAAAATAATATTTTTAGATCATGAAAAAAGCTAAGAAATGTGTAAACAACCCTTTTTTAAAAACGAATATAATTTTAAGTGTACAAAACGTAATTTAACCTTTAACGATGAATCTAGTTCTATTTACATCATTACCATCTTATATTTTCTTAATAATTTGTCGATAATATGAATTTTCTCTAATAAATAGATTAACATATAAGTGTATTATTTTTGTTCATTTCTTTTTATTATATTAATAGTATATAAAATATTCCCAAGTAATTCAAATAGATCTAGTATCGATTTCTTTAATTTTGAAGAGTCTGCTATCGAATATATTATGAATAAAGATATAATTAAATGCAAAAAATACGAAGTGAATTAATTTTGGTATCTAATAAAAGAGTAAAGATGACACAACAAAGAAATCTGGCCCTTAAAAGATCAACTAATCAACAAATATGTTTTGTCTAGAACGTTATTTGTAAAATGTTGCTGTATTGTATGTTTATATTCTAAAAAACCAATAGTGGGTATTTATGTGCCGGTAGGTATTTCGTGTGTAGGTGCAGTAAAAGAACAAAAAGTATCAGAATAATATGTATGGAAAAAAAATATATCAATTTTAAAAGTAGATGCCACATAAAAAAATTTATCCAGAATTTATTGAGAGAAATACGAAGATAGCTTGATGAATATGATTTTTATCGTATAGTAGAGCAGAAAGAAGCGCAAGTTTTTTTATAGCAAATTTAAATAAAAAAGATGCTTAAAATCGAATAAATTATAGTTAAAATAAATTACAGATTAAATAGTATACACTAATAGGTAATTAAATATATAAAGAAGTTGGTTTTTCGGGTACAAAAATAAAAAAAACAATAGGATAATACAAAATATCCAGAACTGGCGTTCGTAAGGGAGAATTGAATATCTGATAAGGTTATAAAAATAGTAAAATCTGCTAAAAATAATCAAAAAAGATAGTTTAGGATTTGTTCATTATTTAGTACGAAAAAATAAAATGGATTGCAAATTTATAATTTATTTTTTTCTGTGCATAAAGATTGCTTAAATCAGGTAACATCTAAAAGTATTAATAAAAAATTGTGTTTTGATTGCAATTTCATGGAACGAAATGTCTGGAAAATTTTTTTTTATGTAATATAAATTAGATAAATGTAATTTTTACCCCTTTCGGCTAATAAGAATATGTTACAATTCTGTAAAAAATTAAAATTTTGATAATAGAAGCATTTATATAAAATTTTTATGTGTTTTAAGTTGTATTTGTTTTAATATCATTAATATAAATTTTCCAAAATTTAATTCCCCTTGCTCCTTTTAAATATAGGCTAATTTATTGCGGCTTTGTGATGCCTCAAAAAAAATACTATTTTTAGCACAATTGCTGTTTAGTCTTGTTTTTTTGTTTTAATTTTAAACATCATTTTGGTGATAAATATTAAAACTTTATTTATTTATGGATTAACTTTCTTTTTATTAATTTCATCTATCGAGACGTACTCAGCCTATTGGGAATATCGCACAACTCATTGATACATCTTTTTTGATCTTCACCAGATATATCCTCATCACAGCTCTTCTTCGCCAAATGAGATGAATTCAAGTATCTTGTAACGCTGAAATAATAAAAATAAAAATAAAACAATAATATTAATTTACAATAAAAACAATTAATTTATTAATATTAGGTTATAGATAATTATATTTCATATATTTTCTGTGTCATTGATACTATAAAGATTTATGTTTCGATTGTTTTTTTATTATTATTCTTGGAGTAATCACATAATATGACATATTTAATTTATTGATTAAATTCTTAGATTATCTTTTGTGACTTTAAATAATTCTTTCTAGGTACTTTGTTTTCCTTAATCATCTTTATATAATTATATTTGGCCTCGGTAGAAAAATTTCATTATATATTTAAATTTTTGCAGAATATCATAAAAGTTATGTTATTTTTCAAAATAATCGTCTTACGTGACTAATACCACTTTTGATATTAATTGTACATTGTCGTATAATATCTTGTTTTCAGAAATTCGAGCTTCAGGCCAATTTCATTCACACAGACACTTTTAATTTGATTTTTAGATTTAAAAATCATAGCTTATTGTGTTATATTTTATCAGATTATCTAATTATTTACGTTTAAAATGCGTATTAAGTTGTTTAATTTATACTATTCACTATAAATTTTATCCGGTGTATTTTAAATTGCGTTTATGCTGGTTAAATAAGTAAATAACTTCTGAAATATTATAAAATTTAATCAAATCAATTGTGTTCGTTTAATCACAACGTTGTCTATGGTTATGTTGAAGGTATGAAATTTTTTCTGTTGACATAAATAATTTAAATTCACATGTTTTTGAAACAAAACCCATTGATTTTATGTTTTCATTTCATTATATTGGTATAATGAAATGAAAATAGCAAGCACTGAGGACTTTAAATTATTGGATGTGAAAACAATAAAAAAAAATTGGCGTGAAAACAAAAATAACTAGTATAGTATATGAATAAGAAAACTATCCATATAGTTAAACAAAAGAGATAATCACTATTTATCTGACTATTATCGAATAATTTTTTTATTTGGAAA
This sequence comes from Rhyacophila brunnea, assembly GCF_057557595.1. Taxonomy (NCBI): domain Eukaryota; kingdom Metazoa; phylum Arthropoda; class Insecta; order Trichoptera; family Rhyacophilidae; genus Rhyacophila; species Rhyacophila brunnea. Next base: position 8,180 of record NW_028233283.1, read on the forward strand.
AGGTCAGTCAACACACCATAAAAAAATTTAATAGAAATGAAGGTAAAAAAAATTTTAAAACTATTAATATATCGATCAAATGAAAAATGAAAAAGATCAAATTTAAATAAAATGATTTGTTGGTTTTTAAATCTTTTTTTTAAAAATACAATATATTTGAGGGGCAAAATAAATTTAAATTATCATTATAAAAAAAACTTATACTTAACCCATACATCAGAATAAATACCAATTACCTTCATTAACTTTTTAAAGATTGCAATTTTTGAATTTATATGCTTTTATTTTCGTTTATTTAGACCAGAATATATCTCTTACTCTTCAAACAGCACAAATGATATAAATTTTGGAATATGGTTTATTTATTTTTATATGTCTTAATTTCACTTTATTTTAATCTAGATTTTTATCCAAAAAAATTTTGAATTAAAATCTTAGCAATCATATAATTTTAATGTGTCCCATATCAACTTGAGAAATAGATATAACATGCCCTCGATGCTTGAGCAAAGAAGACAAATAAAGGATATTCTAGTGCGCTATTTAAAAGCTAAAATGACAAAGACCGAGCTTGCCAAAGAACTAAAAATATTTAACATTCCATTTCGATCTTTTAATGCATATGTTAAAGAAATACTCGAACATAATATTGAGAATGAGGTTGCAGAGTCATCCGTGTCTGTTAAATATAGCTGTCGAATCAGATCGATCTACAATTTGAGAAAATCAACCACACTTAAAACAATGAAATTCTTAAATGTTGAATTTTTACAATCAATAACAAATGAGCACCGAAAATCCAAAGCATCCTCTTCCTTGATTTATCAAGACTCGAAAATACCAAGTGTATTCAATGAAGCAAACAGACCACCATGCATGAATATTTTGCCCTATAAACAATGTGACATTTTAGATGTAAATGTTGTTTTGTACAGATTAAAAAAGATATGCTGGGAGCAAGGTATTGCGTTGAGAGTTGAAAATGGCGATGAAGGATATGATATTGCAAATCATATAGTTGAATTGTGCGTTTCATTTTCTAAGTCTATTGTGGACCTCTGTAATAAAAAAGATGATCTTTCAATCGATGAATCAAAAATGATCGAAATTATTTATAGAAAATTTCCAGTTATGAAGTTTATGAACATACGAATGGAAAAGTGAACATTAATAAATTAATATTTTCTGTTCGAAATTTTTATAGAGATTTTAGACTTCTCTGATAAATTTTATTTATATTGCTATAAAATTATAAAATTGAATTTTGTTCTTGATGTTTATAAATTACCTATGGTTGTATTTATTAAATGAAATTGATCGAAAATTAAATCTCTGCGTATTTATTTATCAATGAAGGAATAGAAAATCTTTAATTTTAAACAAGAGATCGTCTGTATCGACAGAAACGCAAAAATACGCTGAATGAATATTAGAGTAATTTTATACCGAATGAGGATAAACTTAATTATATTAAAATAATAATAAATAAAGAAAAGACTAATCATAAAACTAAAATAACCGAAAAATAAACTTGCAATATGAAAAGAACACATAAACGGGAAATGTAAAAGAGAAAAATTTAATTTTTAAGTATTAAAATTTTTTTGTGAAAAACCAAATTAAATGAATCTGGTAAGTTTAAAAGTAGGAGTATTCTTTATACTTTCATATTTATAACGACAGAATTACAAGGTACTTTTATGAACATCTTCAATCAAACTTTTAAGCTTCTAATTACCAAGAGACGATTAATACAGCATAAAAGCCTCAATCAGAAAGTATTACCCCTACTGATACCCGCTGTTATATTTAAAATCATATTTTGTGTGCTCTTTTTAAAAGGATATAATCATAATTAATCAAATAACATCATTTCATATAATACAGAAAAACACGAAAAAGATACTTAAATTAGCATCAACAAAAATGCGACCTAAAAACTCAGGAAAGGTAAAAACCTAGTTAAATTAACACATATAGAAGCATTCTAGTTATTCATTTATAATAGGATAAGTTTTTCTTTGAATAACCATTTTTAATCTTAACAGGTTGTATTGTTAAAAAAAAAGAGACTTTATACTTAAAGTTAGATGGAGCTGTTGCATACAAATTAAAAAATACTTAAATTTATATAATAACTACTTAAATATATGTAATAACTACTTAAACATCTTAACTGGTTGTATTTCTAAAAAATAGACTTTATACTTAAAGTTAGATGAAGCTGTTGCATACAAATTTAAAAAATACTTAAATATATGTAATAACCACTTAAAAATATGTAATAATTACCTAAAAATACGTAATAATTACTTAAAAGCATGTAAAAGGGCGTTATGAATACAAAATTAGTTTTTTATCTTCATAAGAATCGCAAATCCATTACAAATTGATTTCTAAATATTAGTTATTAAAATTTATTATTCACGTAAAGCTGTCAAATTTAACCTTTTAATTTTCGTTTGTTAATTTTAACAGGATGTCGCAAATGCCCGAATTCATAACATCCTAAAAAAAATAGAAACTATATGCTCGGGGTGAATAGATACATTTTTTACATGTAAATAAATTTATAAGGTGACAAGAATTAATTAAATCGTTTCATAGATAAAAATTGAGTATATCTGACAATTTATGGTAGATGGTGGCAGCTTTCACCATATTTAATATATACATCAGATTGATTTCATGCTTAAAAGGAAAGACAACCATAATAATAAATAAAGGCTAGTTTTAGCGCATAAAATCGGTTAAGGCAGTAAGAGATGTGTTTTATTCTTCTAATCACATTTAATAAGCTTACTTTTTTTATTTTATTCATAAAGAGCTATAATTATGGATCATGAATAATAAAAAGTACCAGTATCCTTTTAAGCTAAATTTGATCTGTGCTCACATATATTTATGCGTCAAATTGTTTTTACACAGGGATCTCAGTGATTCATATTTTTTTATCATTATTTTCTTAAACTGGCAATTCAGCATTATCAAAACCTTTTGCTTTAAAATTTTGATTCAATCATATTTTATTTATGTAAAATATACAAGAGAACTTATTTATTTATAAAAACATATTTTTGAAGTAAAAACACATAATTATTTTCGAATTTTTTTAGGCAATAGCTCAAGATTAAACAGAATGCACAATTTTAAAATCACACAAAAAGTAACTATAAATTATTTAACTGGTGAATTAGAAACATGATGCATTAATTTACCAAGAAAAATAATATTAGCTTGTATTTTTTTAGATCAAAAACTAGCAAGCTTCGTGTTTACTTTGCCTCTAAAAAGACGAAAAAAGGCTTAGAGACACAATTTCGACAATTAATATTATTAGAATATATGCGAATAAAGCATTTAAACTATAGAAAAAGCAATTTTTAGAATGGGTAAATAATAATATGGGAAACAAGTGTCGCTTTATGCCAATATTTTTATTATTAACTGTAATAAAAACAAGGATCGCCATTTAAAAATAATCTTTCAGCTCAGAATTTTTCACGATAGAACCAATATTACACAGATAAATATAATTTCAAAAGATTTAAGATTTATAAATAAATTAAACCCCAATTCCTACTAGATAATGCGAAATATTTTTGTGATTCGATAAAAATAGCCCATTATAAAGACGAGAATTACAAGCTTTTGGGGAATAAAAGGTATTTTTAGGGCATACACAAAGCAAATATTTTGTATTAATATTTGACCATTTGTTATTTGCAACAATAATACGGTCTTTCGATCTTACAAATGGTGTGAAAAACACAAATAAATTTAGTGTTGAACGATTATATTATTTTTAATATTGTTATTTTTCATGATTTATGGTTAATTTTATTTTTTATAAATTAGAAATTAGGTAACTAGTACTGAAATCATATTAAAACACAAAATGCCTTTTTTGCAGCCCATTAGTCAAGTATAGCTATTTTTATCACAAACAGTTGACAAATTTTTTCGCATTTTTTATAATTTTAAGAATAAACAGGGCAGAACATATTTTTATTATAGTATTGAGATTCGAGCACAAAAAATTTACCGCAGGATCATCACTACTTCTATAATGCACCTCTATATAGTGTACATGGT
>NW_028233284.1:0-12212 GCF_057557595.1 Rhyacophila brunnea
AGAAATTATATAAATAAATGTAAACATTTGACTAGTTTACCAATAAGATAATTTAGTCATATATTTATATATTCTAGGCCTTTAATTTCCAAACATTATTTTTAGAATATTTTTTTGCATCTTTTTAATTAAAGACTTCCAATATTATATCTAATTTATTGCGATCAGACAAATAAATAGATATAAATTTCTTTTGATACACTCTTTTGGATATTTGCTGGATTCTTTCCTGCAAGCCGATGAGCTCGATATTTTGCAAATTATTTATTTTTTTTTTGCTTAAAACTCTCTTACATACCTAGATCTCTGTGTGTAGTTCCAAAACTTGAATTCTATTTATTTATGGGCTAAATTTTAATAAATTATTTTGTATTTGTGGATTAATTTTATTTTTATCATTTAAAGATATAAAGATGTAGTCAGTCCATTGTGTTCTTTGCAAAACCCTTTGATACATCTTTTGACACCTTCCCCTGATCTATCTTCATAAACTGCTCTTCTCTCTCGAATGAGATGAGTTCAAGTGCCTGCAATGATAATTTCATTTTTATAGAAATACAATCACAAATTTTCGATAAATTATAAGGTAGTGAGGGTTATAATTTTATATTATTTCAATGTAATTTTCTTTTTCTAATTTATAAAAAACCGTTTTTGCAATAAAACTTAATGTAAAAAGATAAAAATATTTACCTATTAATTTATATGATCTATGCTATTAGATGCTGGTTTTGTTTTATTATGTCGGATTAAGTATAGGTAAAGACATTTATTTATCTTATATTCTTTCCATAAATTTATAGTGACACGAATAAATCATGTATACTTTTTTTTCATTTTTAAAAGTTTAAATTGTACAATAAATTAGGCTTATGGATTTTAACGGTTTAATGGACATAAAAAAACATCGTATTTACGCTCCATTAGGACCGGATTTATATATAAATAATTTACAAATTTTAAAGAAATACAAAAAAAATATATAAACGTATAGTGAATATATATAAGATCATAATGCGTATATTATATATTTCAAAAATTTAAATATTTTGCATTTTGTTCGAAAAAAATTGGAAGTTCAACTCATATGGATTTTAAATGCGCCACTATCATTAATGATATATTATATTTTTTATCTTGATAAATAATATTCGCTCTATCGTGATTATGTCTGTAGTATGTTTTTTTTAATAAAATATTACTTTCGCTTGTACAGTCTGTTTCTGTTTTTTAGATAATGTTTATAATATTAGATAGTGTGTGGTTAAGATCCAGCTAGAGTTAACTAGCAATAATATAATATAGATTAGATGAATTTACATATATAAATATGATTATATAATATATCCTAATTTATATTTTTATCGTTAAAACAAATACAAAATCAAATGTTCATGTAGGTAAATAATAGATATTAGAAAATTTAGTCGTTACTTAAAATAATTCATATAATACACCTTTTAAAATCATTTTTATAATAGATATGCAAATATTTTTAATTTTATTTTCTGTTATTTATAAATTATTAATATATATTTAAAAAACCTTTATTTGATGAATATCATAAGATTTTGTCAATTCATATGTCAATTTATATTCTTATCTACGATGAAGGTTTGATTTTAATTTTAAGTGCTTCTATGGGTTGGAATATAACGTGAACGAAGCTATCTAGGCACTAAAAGGTAACTAATTTTTATATCTATAATATTTATATAATATACATCCAAAATGACAAATCTATTATCATAAAATTCATATTCTAATTATTAATTAACATAAGAAAAGTCGTATAATATTATTGATCTGTCTAAAGCTATATATGTTTTAGACTGCAACGTTTTTTTCATTCTATCCGATAGACTAACCTTTTAATTCTGATATTTTCTGGTCATCATATAAGTGTTCAATAATATGGCATAAATTATAATATTTATATTTCATGTATAATTTTGGCTGTATATTTTTATTTTTACAACATGAAAATGCACATAGGATCTAAAACTTGCTCTATTTATATAAATATATTTATATTTGTTATAGTTATCTTTAATATTACTTTTTGGACTTTAACTGTTGTACTTCTTATATTAATTCATGTAGTTCATGTATCCTATAAGTTTCTGCGTCATATTATAGATACTAGTATAAATTTTAGTTTTCAAGCGTCTAATTTATATCAATAATTTTTTTTGATCGCACTCATAATATTTGCTCTATATGAGTATACAACAAATTTTAAAAGACTTTTATATTTTTACATAATTTTTTTACAGTAATTAGTCATATAAATCAATTATACTGTATGAAATAGTTCCATTGAGATGCCGATGTAAGAGTATTCAAAATAATCACAATATTTTGGAGCAATTCTTTATGAAATTTTTAAAATAAATGAATTAAAATAATGTCGGTTAATCTTTTTTTATTTGATATAAGGCTTTAAAATCTCGTTGATTATATGATAAATACATTTTAAATGGTACTGAGCTCTATAACACATAAAATATATATTTTTTGGTCTTTCGATGCCATAATACTAAAGTATTTCCATCAAGTAATTTTTATAAACAAAATTTTACAATGCTTTAAGGTCCTCATGAATACTGGGGGAGGATCAATATATATTTAATTACGTTTTACATATTCAATTCTTAGTGTTAAATATACTTTATCGTATATGAATAGCCAACATTACCTTTCATCTAAGTAGATTTATTATTTTCAAAAATATATACATTACTTTACACGATAAGACTGTCAAGAGGCTGTATCTACATCAAGCGGGTATAATTGACATAAAAGATTGTATTTCTATTTATTTGCACTTTTAAAATAAAGATAAAGTTTATTATTAATGTAAAATTTCCAATCGACTCATTTATGTATAATGTGGTATCTTGGATACCTATTAAACTCACTAAGAAATGTTTTGTAACCCTGATTAGAAAATGCATAAATAAAGAAAACATTATGGCATATAAAAATTAAATCCTTTAATTAATTTGTTTGTTTTGTATTATATTATATGTCAATAAAGGCTTTTCAAAGCATAATAAACATAATAATTTGCAAAAAAATATACTCATACATGTTATTTTGCTATATTTATGATTGTATTCAATACCTTACCTTTCTTATTATTATTTTTTATGCACGTATATAGAAAAAGCAACACTAAATCTTCGCATCTATTTATTTTTCATAAATTTTGATTAGCTAACTTATTCTTTACTTTAAATTTGCCACGCGTTTATGTCAATTTTTCTATTCTAATATGTCACTTGGTATTTAGTTATCTTTTTTGAGGATTCATATCATATGTTATATAATTTAATATGAATTTAAAAGTTCTTCACGACAAAATTTATGATAAAAATGGATTGTGTTATGGTTTCAACATTGATAACATATCATCATTTCTATTCAGTCTTAAAGCTATATGCAAAAAAATAGTCGTCAAGATGATACGTCACATAGACATATTGGATCCACAGAAAATCAGACCGGTCGATTTGATTTAATTAATTTAATTTAAATCAAATTAAATTAAATTAAATTTATGCAAGCTTAGAATAAAAAATCATATGTTTATGGTATTAAAATTGATATGATATTAAATTCGATATAAATTATATTTAAATAAGTTCAAGTGAACATAAATAGAGCCTAACTTGTACTATAATCTATATTTACGATCTTTTGATTTTAATAGTTTTGTTTTTCAATCGTCTTGTAGATTAAAAGGCTTACCTAAACTTGTTTTGTGTGACTGAATATTCTGTTATGTATTTAAAAATCTAGATATATGGATATAATTTATCCGTGTTTTTACTAATGTTGGAGTCTATATATGATTCTATTTCTTTGTATTCTCCTTCGTCTGTATATTAAGAATTCTTTTCTGATACTTTTCAAATTTGATTTTTATGTGTAGTTTTAGTCCTTGATAATAAAAACCAATGCTAATCCTCAGACACACTTTTTACTGACTCTACAAATGTTGCGAAAAAGAATTATCGCTAAACTCTATTTCTTGATATTGGGTAATTTTGCTTTAATCATATTCTAATCGCTTAAAATATCAAGCCAGGTTTATATGTTGTTCTATTAATGTTGCGGCGATTTCTGCGTATTCTTTCCTTAATCTAACCTATTATTGCTGTGGATGTTGAGTGTGAAACGAATCCATGCACTGAAATCTTTTTAGGAAGGCTTATAAAATAGAAAGTCTTAAGTTGAAGCGATTTTGGGTACTGATATCTAATTTATAAAACCATTTTTTGCTGATATATTACTTTAATTTTCACTGTTGATATCCGTAAAACAATTATATAGGCATTCCAGCTATTCCACGAAACGTTCGGAGCCAATAATCGATTTGCTCCCATTTGAAACCATACAACTTACGTCCATGCAATAAAATACCATTTTTATGGCAACAATTTACAGAATTTTATTTCTTCTTTTAAAGATATATAATTAAACAATTTAGTTGGCTTTTTATTAATCTAAGATTTTCAGTATATTTGCTTTACTGTCATAGTCACAAAAAAATTCATATTATTTGATAATAAATATGTTCAATATTTTATATAATATATTAGAACTTCTGGGCATGTGTGCTTAAATATGAAAATAAATAACATTATATTTACGTAGTTTTATTCTTCTTCTGTAACATCTAAATGTGCGGTTTTAGTGTGTATTCTTCCACATTTTTTATGCAAGATGTATAAATAAATTGATATAAACATAAAATATTTCGGGTCTTTATTTTAAACTTATAATAAAAACAGGTTCATATGGACAGCACATATTATTAAGAATATATTATGCGTATGTCGCAGAAAATTTTGGCCAAAAAAAAAATTGATGCTAGATTACTCTTGTAAACTACACAATGTAACAAATGTTGGCTAAATTTCAAAATTGATGTTTTATTTATAACAACTTTTTATAAACATACTCTCTGACAATAATTATCATTTAACACTCTAAATATTGTTTTTATTAAAAATTTGCTTTTATGTGAATGCACATTTGAAGGCTGTATTCTTATGCGGCATTTTTAGATTAATTATAACTATTTTTTTTGAATACTATAATACATAGACGGTGAAATTATATACTTTAAATATAGTCTAACACGGATATTATAAATTTGGGAAACGATTGAAAGGAATTTAGAATATTATTCATGTATATGCATAGATAGAAAGTAAATAATTTGTGAAAAAATCGCTGTATTCTATTTGTAAAAAAAATAAAATTTTTTATTATTTAAAATTTTATGCAGATATATTTTTGTTACCTTTAAAAATATAAAGAATATATTAGCTATAGTTAAAAAAAATTAATAAAGAGAATTTTATATCATTTAATGCAAATTCATATGATTTACACAACATCCAGATAAAAAAATATATTATATTATAGAATAATAGCAGAATTTTACAATTATCACATATAGCCTTTTTGTAGTAGAACTATTCTCAGTATGTAAGTCATGCCGGAAGTAATGAAATAAGTGTGAAACAGAGATTCCATGAAGAAATGTCTAAATTTTTGTAATATCATATATTTTTATGCCAAAATAATAGGTTTTGAAACTTTTCTTTGATAAAGATTTATGTTTAACGCCCAAAGATGGTTTTTTTCAGTGGTATATCAAGGGAAATAAGATTAAAAATTTAGGTTATAAATATAAAATAGACCTGTGTCATTTGTATGCAATATCACTTTTTATGCATATAAAATACTCGAAACAGAACTTTATTAATCATTTTCATATATTTAAAGAAATATTGAGGTATTTGAAAAGTGATCCCAAATTTTATTCAAAAAAAATACGTAGGTATGAATTTTTCCATAAAGAAGTTCTCATTGCAAAAAAAAAATGCTTTTTATTATATAATTCAATCAAAACATCCAGAATTCTAAGTGTTATTACAAATTCCTATTAAAATACGAATTTCATGCGTTTGTGACAAATTGAAAATATACATAAAACTACAGTTGTGTAAAAACATATTTTTTAGAAAATTATTTTAAGATCAAAATAATAATTTTTTATGCACGAATAAAGTTAAAAATTACATAAAAAAATTCTGCTTGTAAATTATATGATCTGTATGTTTATATGAATTTTTTTTGTGGTATTTTGAGATTTGTTGATGATATATTAAATGTAAAAGAAATTCATTGATTTATATGTTTAATTTGTTTTATGTAATCTTTGACGTCTCTTCATATTATATTTTTATCGTTAAAAACCTTAGCTTTCCCTGGCATATTTTAATCGACGATTAATGAAATTTCACAAATATCTGCCATTTTACACAATTATTCTCTTTTCAGTAAAGTATTTGATCATATTAAAAAAAAAAAAAATTTCACATGTAATTACAATTAAAAATAAATCTGAAAATGCATACATGTTTATATCAGTAATACATGCAAATTTGTAAATTTTTCTACAAGATATTTAGTATCTAAAATCTTTTAATGAAACATAGGATAACATATTGATCTAAATTTATAATGCTATATCATGCTATAAAAATTAAAAATCAAATCCAATAGATATTAAGTTGGAATAAAAATATGTAGCATAAAAAAATCATATATATGTTCGCCATTATTTATAAGGATATTGCTGGCGATAAAATTATATTATGTAAGATGATTTTTCAAGAATACATTTAAAACTATGATTTATTCGTTTCGTGTCAGAAACAGTTTTTCAAGCTTATTAGTAAATGAATTATACATGAAAAAGGTTTTTGTAAGTTTCTTAATTTAAATACAAAGGACAGAGTAATTAAAATTTTATAAAGTATTTTATTTCCCATGCCTTTTTGCACTTATTATACACCCATTTCATTTTTTATCATATTACATAGTTAATTCATTTATAACTAAAATTTTATATCAATCTAGTCGGTAACTGTTTTTATATTACCAAATTATAAATTTTTTTCCACATATATAATATATAACAATTTTTTATTTTTTAAGCAATCAAAATTATGAAGCAAAATAAATGTTCTGAACATGTTAGAGATTTTAATAAATTCTTTTTTAGCTTTTAATCTAATTCAAAGTTTTTTTGTAGAACCTGTGTACTTTATCAAAATTTTTCAAGTTGTAGTAAAAAAAATTACATGTAAGCTTTTGGGGGAGAATAGTATAATTTTAGAATTAATGCATGTATTTTTATTTACAATTTCAATAAAGACTCAAACTCTTCGTATGTCCTTTGTAATTTTAACAAATTATGAAGATTGTAAAATCAATATTTTTAAAGCTTAGATCAATTCTTTTTTTTAATATAGTAATATAGATCGTTTAAAATTTTTGTAATTTAAAACCTACAACTTAACTAATAGATTATATATCTCATCATAAAGTTCAAAAAATATATGTTCGTAACTTCTTTATATTATGTGTTGTTATAAAAATATACATTCATGAGTAAAATTTTATAATTATTTACACTAACCTTTTATATATAATAAACTTTGTTATATTCTTGTAATCTATATCAACATAAAATAATTTATTTCATAAATAAAAAGATTTAGTTGCCATTTAATATTTTTTAAAAACCCTTTTTATCATAAATTCCGTATCTGAGGTTATATTTTTTCGTGTATTTTATAAGAATTGTTTTTTGAGCAGCTAACATTATTTAAAGGCTTTTAATATCTTAAAATCATGGTAAAAAAAATTACTAGGCATTCATTAGATATAGATAAAATTTTCTTTATTTTGCATAAAAAAATTATCGATTATTCGATTATAAAACTAAAATCAAAGTTAATAATTTATATTTATGTTATATTTTTTAAAACCATTTTCTGTTAATATCTTTGTATTATAAATTATATTTTAAAAAATGAAATCGATGACACACGGTATTGATTGTATTTTTGTCTTATAATTAGCAAAAATACATTTTAAGAAATTATGTTAGTAAAGAAAAGGTTCTGTGTTGCTTATCAACCTGAAAATGTATTTTAATATAAATTCTTGGTTTTAAACCGATCTATGTTTTAAGTGAATTTTGTAATAAATCTTATCTGTATTCTCAAATAGTCGTAGATAACAAAGTATGTTTTTATAAATATTGTATTTTTTTAAATGATCTAATTCTATTATTAGCTATATATAAAGTTTCATGTCCAAAACCTACAAAATTTTAATAGATCTTATGCTAGAATTGCAACCCTATTTAACTACATGATATCGAGTATAAAAACTTTAATTTATATATAATTGGAACGTTCAAAACTACTAAGCACATGTGTATAGATTAAGTTATAACATTTACATATAATGTAAATATGTTGCGTATTGATTTTGCATTTTTTTAAACATTTTTTGTATACTTTGTCATTTATTAAGCCTCTAAAAAGATGTAAATGTATATATGATGAATTTTATTTTTCTGTGTTAGATTTGATAAAAATATAATATAAAAATTCTTTTTTGATACTCATTACTATATTTATAGCCAATTAGAAATCAACCATGTATAAATGTGGGGTAAATGAATTCTATTTTCTTTTACATTTAAAGGTATATGATCAAATGCAAGGGCATTCAATTATCAAAAAGCATGTGTTAAATGTTTCCTATGTATATGAACTAAGAAAACACTGGGGACGAGACCTATATTATTAGAAAGATTTTCAAGTACGCTACACATACTATACAGCAGCAGTTATGATTTGGGTAGATTCCTAGACGTAGAGGCTGTGTTATGAGCTGTAAAATAAATTTTTGGAAATTTTTTCTGCATGTGAATCATTTGCAATCGTGATGTAAATCGTTAGTTTTTGCAGAAATATGCTTTCTTGATGTGAGGAAATATAGATTTTTTAATTTAATATTAGATCCATTATACCATATATGAGAATTAATTACATAAGAAATGTAAAAATATGACAATCAAATATGAATTGATAGAAATAATGGTTAATTGACTTGTAATATATTCACTACTCATGTGTGTGCATAAAACACGATGGGCTCTATATATTTCTATACAAAAACATTGAATGATATTGGAAAATAAATAAAACAGCGTCTATATATATAAAGGGCGAATTATTCGCTAAAGACAGATCATGAAAAGTATAAATAGCTTAAAATTTATAATTTCTTGAAAAAAATAAAATTGTGATCATATTTCATATTTCAAAAATACCTGTAGACATACATTGGTAATCTTATCAAAAAATAATTTAAGCTTTATTCTAAAACTCTTTTGTATGTATTGCATAAAAGCCAAAATAATTTTTTACGAGTAATTGTCATTTTGAATGATTTCCCAAATTTTTATATAAATTATTTGATAAATCAGTTAAATACTCATACGAAGACACAAAATTTAGAGTAAAACAAAACTTTAAATATTCGAATATGATTATAAACCACATTTTACACAGGCTTTGTTGCATTTTTATATACTCGCATCTTATATAAGTATACTTCGCTTCCATTATATTCTGTTGGCAGAAAATTTTATATCGATATAAAAACGATGCGATTATTTGTACAATCAATAGATATAAAACAGAAATTAGATATTAAATATGGTTATTTATTTTGATATACAATCTAAATTTATAAATTCGATCAGTTGAGCATATTTCGATTTTCAACATAATAAGTTTATTTGTATTTTTTAAAATTTGAATGATAACTTTGATATTCCTTTTGCTATTTTAATACATTTTGAACATATGGGCGGCAAAAATTGTATCCTTCATATGAAAAGATTTAAAATTAAGTTTAATGATTTAAAAACCAATAAAGTATAAATATTTATGAGATGTATAACAAAAATTCAAATAGGATTAGTGTTATTAAAATATTAATTTTCTTTAAAAGTATTTTTTGAAGCGTCATGGATTTACATCTTTAAGCCATATAGTTTCAGATCAATTTCAGCAAATTGATCTATGATTTTATATCTGTTCACATTCATGGTATTTTAAATATGAAATATCCATAAAAACGTAAAAATTGTTTTAGATCACGTGTTTTTGACCATGATAAACGAGTCGAATTTATTAGGTGTCATAAACACTGTATGTAACAAGTCGGAAGCTAATTAATGTGAGGCAGTTTACAGGTGTATGCTCCAATTCTTGCAGATGGGCCGGATTGAATAGCCGTTTAATGATTCAAAAATACACATAGGAGAATATTTAAATCTACAATCATAAAATTATGGTCTAATATATACACTATAAATCCACCAAACTAGAAATTATATCATTTTTTATAAATTTTGGTATATCGAGTATTAACCGGAAGAAAATATCAATCCGAACAGATCGTTGTAGCTTTACTTAAAATTAGAGCTACAAGCAATGATGATAATAGGGTAAAAAATATTACAATTGATAAATCAGTGTAAAATCATGCATTTTAATTTATAGTTTATGAAATGCAATAAAATCAAAAATATATATTTTTAGATCTGTACAAATACAGAAATGTAAAATACATTGATATTGATAATTTATAAACGACGTTATAGCTAGATAGCATATAAAGGTATTTGAAGCAAAGCGTGTAGAAGAAGATTTGAAACCCTAGAATAGTTATATTGCTGTTTGTGGATCCAAAAATATAATTAAATAGTAATAAAAAAAAATGTTATAAAATATAAAATACGTTCCATTAATTTATATTTATTATGTCGAAAAATTTTTATACCAGAAGGAACTAGATAAAACGAATTAGGTTGAGGTATATATACAAACCTTGGGATTGAGAAAAGCCCTTGAATCATTAGGTTTCGAAACGAGGAGAAGTATCGAAGAATATTTCTGGAAATATGAAGATAACTGAAAGTTTAAAAACGCTGTCCACGCAAGGAATCAAGCAAGTCGTGGTCGGAACAAAAACTAAAATTATAACCTTGAATTTAGCTTATAAATAAAAAATAAGAGGACTATAAATTTCTAATTTTTTCATCATATTAATAATAAAAACAGAAATACATTTGTAAATTGACAAAATATTAATAAACGTATAATATTTTAATAGTGGTATGTTTGTTATGAAATAATTTTTATATGAGTAGAGAAAATCCAATAACTATTTTCAAATATATTATCAACTTTAGACATAGAAAAATCTTTACATTAAAAAATAATTTATCTATGATAGAATCGACAATACCATTTACCCTTAAATTTACCTGCGTGTTATTTACGTATATAAATATATATAGCAATTGTTATTTATTTATTATTCCAACTTTTGAATCAGAAGGTGTAATCAAAGGCATAAAATAAAAGAATAGAATATTATATATCTATAATAAAGAAATATAAAACTAATATAGTTTTAAAAAAATAACATTCCGTAAAATAGTATTCAAAAAAATATGGATTAGAAACCATTAAAGATATCCAGATTAACTCTGTCTTGCCAAAAAAAACTGTTAATTTACGGCTTATGTGTATATTTCAACTAAAATACAAAATAAAAATCAAGTAATAAATTTTTTGCAGCAAATTAAACATAAAGATACTTATATACATGATTTAAATGCGATGTTGATGTAAGTAAGTTATATACAATAAAAGAATTTACGACATTTTTCGATTCCTAAAGCTTTATGTTTTTTTCTATATCCTCTAAATCAGATTTATTCCAAGAAAATTAGATCTGATTCGCCAAATAAATTACCAATGAATATCTTGGTCTATCTAAAAAGGTTATTTAAAAATGAAATTTTATAATTCATATAAAAAAATTATGCTTTTTATTTTATGAAATCACAAATTAAAACTTTGTAAACTGGATCATTTAAATACTTTAGAATCATTTAATACATTTAAAAGATTATGACAGCATTAAAAATGTGATCTTAAACAAATTTTCATCACAATTAATTATTATATTTATATCATCATATTTGACCATAATTTATTTTTCTTAGACCAAGACCAAATCTTCCTTTATTTATGTTTATCATATTTAAAAGTCAATTTTTAAACATCTATCAGGTCTAAAAGATATCCAGTAAATCTAGAATTATTATGTATTTTTATTGTTTTTTTATATTATGTAACACATCCGAACATAACGCGAATTATATAAAAATTAATATTTATAGAAATAAAATTGATGCAACATGAAAAATTTTATTTTCAGGCTTAAATTTTATTTAAATATGCAGATAA
>NW_028233285.1:0-12105 GCF_057557595.1 Rhyacophila brunnea
AATAAGTTTATTCGAAAATTTGATAAAAAAGGGTGGTGCGTGTGAATTGAAAATACAATACAGGATGGGTGATGAAATAATGAAAATCTCCAATGCTTTATTTTATAAAAATAAGATGTTGGGAACAAATAAAAAGTCCTCAGTAAAATTTATAGATTCAAAGATACAATATGATTTGCAAGAGATAATTGAGACCCTCAAGTTAGATAAGAACATTACAATTCTTTGTTATTTTAACGCACAGGTATCTTATATAAGAGAAATAGTTAAAGATAAGTGTGCTGTTGAGACTATAGATAGATATCAGGGAAGCGAGAACGAAGAAATAGTTTTGATTTTTGATCCTGTAGTTGAATCCGATATTTTAAAAAGCTGTGAAAGACTAAATGTAGGGCTTACCAGGGCTAAAAAAATGTTAACAATGATCGGAAACAAAGAAAAAATGCTTGAGATAGACGTATTGAGAAATCTGCTTTCTGTTCTTAAAGCAAATCACATCATAAATTAAATATATAAAGTAAGTAAACATCATTTTTAATTAAAAAATTTTCTTTTTCTTTTTTTATAATTTATTTAACTGAGGCAGATGGTAAAAAAAAATTATTACATATGAATAAAAGTGTCCCTTATTATAAAATAACATTTTATTCATTATTAGTATATCATATATAAGTTTTTAACCTTTTATTAGAAAGTTTTGCTCCATTTACACAAATTTTTGTAATTTACTGCATTTATTATTTCCTCTTTTACTGGTTTCTAACCATTAAAAAATTCAAGGCCAATCAGGATAATAAATTTTGTAGTTAGTATTTTCTTTATTTATGATAGGTATCTAATTATCACAACCTGTATTTTTTACGAATTGCAATATTTTTTTTTAGTTTTCTAGTTCGTTAGACTAATTCAACATTTAAATTATATTGCATAAAATATAATTATATTTCATGCTCTCTGAATTCACTTATTATACAAAAATAATAAGTGTATGAAGGCTTTGTTTGAACAAGAAAAATAAGCCTGGTAAATTATCAATAAACTAATTTGATTTTATGCATAAAAAATTGTGCAGCAAAACTTACAACTGTTCCATGAAAAGATTTTTCAAATCCTCATAAAAACTCAATATATTTACAATCTCCCGCAAAATCATTCTTATAGACCTATTATCTCAAGTGATTTTCTAAATCCTATTGTTTGTTTGAGTATTTCTAACACGTTAGTACCGATCTTTAAAATATAATGTTACTCTATTCTATTGTGGGGAATTTAAAAAGGTGAGGTTTTAAAATAATATATTTTGCTGAAATATAATGCTTACTTTTCATAATATACCCAAAAAAATATATTATATATTTTTGTCTTTGTAAAACAAGTTAATTTAAATTCTAAAAATGGAAACAATCTAAATTAAATCTCTTATTACGGTGTAATTCATAAAATGCGAAAAATATAAATTACTTTTCATAATAAATAAATTAATAAATTACAAGAACTCTGTTTGCCAAATAAATAAAGTCAAATTCTATCAAAAAAAAATTATTAATATGATATTATCATCTAAAATGTAGATTCTTCTATTTTTTTAAATCTTTTAAAATAATAAAGAATATTAGTGAATTTATTGCTGATAATTTTAAGGCATTCGTGTAAAAAATATAGCTGGCGGTTTAAAATAAAACCAGATGAAAAAAAGGCATGCTACAGGCATATGATAAAAAAAGCTATCGCTATTTAAATCAAATACAAGAAACAGTAAGAAAAATATATTTATGAATAAAAAAAATTCGGATACCAATATAATAAATTATAAAATCTGAATATTGGAATTCTTATCTTAACTGCAAATACACATAAATATCTCGATAAAAAAAATCTTCATATATTCGTAAGAATATTTTACTGTAATAGACTGTTCCTGTATAGGGATATAATCTAAAAATATAAATATATATGAAAAAAAATGTTTACATGACACCAAGTCTTCTACTATGAAAACCAATATTGATAAATAATTTTTGCTTTCCGGAAATTAAATGTATAAGGTACTTTTAAACATGAATACATTCGACTTTTTTTTTCAAAGAAAATTATTTTTCTAAATTTATTTATAATAATCGTCAATATAAATTATGACGCGTTATTTTATCTTTATATGTTCATAAATGGAAAAAACTACATATTCAAGAACATTGTTGCAATAAAATTCTTACATAATCTGAGTTTTACATTAATTTTAGATAAAATTCTTAGATTTATCTGAAATTACGTGCAAATGCATTTGTTTTGGAATAACCATGTAATTTCTGGAAAATTAGCATAAGTTTGTTTGTTAGAACTTAACATTCCTAATGATGTATATATTTTTTTTATAAAGATAATTTAGCCGTATATCTTTTTTTTTATAAATTCTAATCACATTTGAAATATTGATCCTTTAAAGTGCATTATTGTGCTATAAAATTCATATTCGCGTTTTTGTCTTTGTATTTTAGGCCTACTATATCGCACGCCTATTTATGTTACTTTTCAAGATATATGAAGCAGGTATTATTTTCAGTAACAGTTCTAAGTGCTGGATGCATTACCCTCAAATTTATTATAAAAATTTTTTATATATTTTACATATATTTATTTATTTTTTTTTATAGCTGACATAAAAAATATCGTAAGGAGTTAACTATCCCAGATGAAGTTGAAGCATACATGCAAGACACTCGAACTCATCTCATTTAAGAGAAGAAGAGCTGTTTATAAATATAGATCAAGCGAAGGCATAAAAAGATGCATCAAGGAGTTGTGCAATGTTCCCAATGGGTTGACTACGTCTAAATTGATAAAAAGAAACTTAACCCATAAATAAATAGATATTTTATAGCGAAAAAAAGCATTTAACCAAGAAAAAATTGATTATAAAAATTTTAAACTCAAAAGTTTTAAATAGTAAAGCTTTCTTCAATTTACCCAAAAAATTTTAGAGCTGTAAAATCTCATAAAATTTTAGTCCTAATATTAGACGCTTATATTATATATTGCTTTATCCCACTATTAATTTTAACTAATATTATCCACAGAATTCATTACCAAACGCTAGTGAAAACAATCAAATAACTTTTTTATCCAAAATCATAGTAATTTGAGATAATTTTAGATGAAATATGTTCTAATGTGTGGGCTGTTAAATAAGACATGGCATTATTTACAATTTTAAAAAAAAATACTTTGAAAACCCCCTTTTAAATAATTTTCAAAATTTTATTTTATTTGGCTTATATTGATGATACCATTAAACCTGTTTATTTATGTTATTAAGTCGCATGATGCATAAAAATCATATACTTTGTTTATATATATATGATTTTATTTTTACCGCGGTGCGATTTTGGGAGTTCGTATTTAGTATGTGCTTTTTGGATCCATTTGAGACCTCTTTTAATTGTCTACTATTGCAAAAATGATTTTTTCTTGCCCTTAAAAGTTCAAAATAAAAAGTTTAAAACAAGTGAACTTGCATCTATTATTGATGATTTAAGGAAGAAAGGTTTGAAAATTGCAAAATATGTAGCACAAATATTAATATAAAAGGTAAATAAGTTGTAATCTAATGCTCTGCCTGATTGTGTGTTCTTAAATATTAAATATCATCAAATGCTATATTTTTTAAATTCCTGAATTAATAAAGAAAATTTATCTGATATAGGGTGAATACATAAAAAGATGTTCTTTAATTAAATACAATATGTTTGTGAGGTAGATTTAAAGAGTGTATATTGACTTGTGGAGAACGTATCACATAAGTTATTACTAAGATTTATGAGCAATCATAAGTATTTGGCTCTGCGTCCGAAATAAAGAAATAGATGAAAATAAATTTGAAAAAAGAAAATATTAAAAATAATTGAAATCTAATGGATACTGTGTCTTTGATATAATTTTCTTTTAGGTGTTAAAAATGTGTTGGCTGTTGTTGATGACCAGGATTTAACAACATTTACGGATAAATAAAAGGAAAATATATATAAGAAAATTTTTATATATCATGATTATTAAAAAGTTTACAGTGATCTTGAACAAACTTTACATGACATTAAGCAGTTAATCACAAATAAAATTTTAAAATCCGTAAACCCGATACTCACAAACTTAAATGAAGGAACTGATGTATAATAATCAAGTACCTGATCTATTGCGTAAAAAGACAAATTATAGATTAATTTTCATATAATATGATATATTTTATAAAAAGAGACTGGTTATACTTTAGATATCTAAATTAAATGCTCATTTTGATATACGACCGCCTATGTGAAAAACCCAATCCACGGTGATTATGGGTGATAAGAAGTTTTGTGGGAGTCCCACAGAGAGACGCAGCATTTAAGCAATAGTTCCTATTAATATAAAGCGAACTTCCTAAAAAGTAATAGAAGTAAAACATAAATAAATAAAGTAAATTCGTTTAGAATTTATTTTGATATACATATTTGAAGTATATCGAAGTAACTAACCAGATTGTGTCATATTACAAACCTTGGGATTGCCAAAAACCCTTGAATTAATAAGTCTTGAAGGGAGGAGAGGTATTGAAGAAGACTTCAGAGAGGAGAAAATAGTCGAAAGATCTAATTTGCTGTGCCCAAGAGTGATCAAGTAAGTTGTGTCTGTGAACAAAAACTAAAATTATAAAGAATAATTAAGCCCTAAATTAAATAATTTGATATACAATAAAGGGGGTTTTAAATAATATACTATTTATTTAAAATTATGGTCGCTCCATGGAACGAGTTTTTCAAATAAAACGATGTGCTTGAAGAAGGTAGAATATGAATCATAAATTTATCTGTAACACATATGAAAGAGTGATTTAAATAGTAATTTGCACTAAAAGTCGAATGATTTTTTAAATCGCATGTATCTTGCTATTGCAAAAAAAGTTCGCTTAAAATAATTCCTTATACATACATGCAAAGAAAAACTATTTCCACCAATTTTTTTAACGATAGGTATGTGTAGACCATCAAATTTTTCATATAAGGGATTATTTATAAATTTATGATCTGTTATAATACAATATTCGGATTTTTTCGCTCATTTGCTTGTTCTATAAGGTTGCCGATTATTTTTACATATTGAATTAATTTTTATTATTTTTTAAAAAAAATAACCTAATACACATATTATAGCCAAATATAAAAATTATTGATCTAATTACTAGGATTTATTGGTGGAATAATCAACCCGTAAAAAATATAAATTTTATAGGTAATTTAGAAGCAAAAAAGAGAATAATTATAATGGCTTATTTTAAAAATAAGATCCTGTTGCATGCAAATAATTTTTGTAGTTTTTCTGCACAAAAAGTCTAAGGGTAGCTTTAAAAGCGCAAAAAAATTAGCTATGATAGTTATAAGTGTATTTGTATGAATTAAACCTGTGATAAATACCAAACTAATGTATCTAGTTGAAAATGCCCATGGTTGAGTAAATTTAAAATCGACATCAGGACACTGCTAAAATTTATGTTTTTCTATTCAAAAAAATTTCACAAAAAGAACTATATGTGAAGTAGATGGCATAAATTTGAGATCCCTTAGCAGATTAATAAGTGTAGTTAAGAAAAAATTTACGGTACATAATGGCAACAGTATAGTGAGAATTACGGGATTTGGTTGCATTATTCAAGTCGATGCAGCAAATACTTAAGTATAAGTCTAAGTCACATATAGGAAGGTTAAAAAAATTAAACCTATGCCTTGAGTATTGTATACGCGATCTAATTCTTTAGCGAATAAGTTGCTTCTGTTGTTCCGAGCAAAACTAAAACATAGCTGATAAATTCCATTAAGAGTGGGGTCGGTTTGAGTTTAGTAACGCACAAGGATGAAAAAAAGCATAATTTTGTTGATCTTGAGACTTTATTTTATATTTAAAATATTTGAATGTGAAGCCTCCCCCTGAAATATTGCATTAAAAAGGATAAAAGTGCAAGAAAGATACATAGAAATGAATGGTAGAATGCTTTATTTTTTGATCATAATAAAGGTGTGATTTATATGGCTCTACTAGAATCAATTATAATTTTGACAAAAATATTATGTATTTAATTCTTAAGAATATCAATTTAGATACTATATTTCATAAAATACCATAATATGTAAATTAAGGCATTGTGAATGTCAACGAAAGCGAAAGTATAGCAATTAAAAATAGTATGAAGGAAAAGACTTGAATGCATAATTCTCTTAAGGGTATAAGATGTATTGTGGAAGACTATAAAGATCATGTCATAAAAGTAGTATATAGCAAATCTGCAATATAGTGCTATCGTAAGTTTTGCGTGAGCAAATAATAAAAGTTAAAAAAAAGTTAGCTTTTCATAAGAATTTCTATTATTTTATACTATATTTAAAATTTTTAAAATTTTTTTTATTAACTTTTGATAAATTTGTTTGATTTTAATTTATTTATTTTGCCGGACAATTGTCTATTGATCCAAATATTAAATTAAATTTAAATAATATTGATGATATAAATTTTGATTGCTTCATATTATGGTTCCAACAAAAAAAACAATTATCAACGTAATTTTAAAAATAATTTAGTTTATAATGTGTGTTTGTATTATTGAAAATAGCTGCACATAATCAGTACTATTAATTAATGCTGTATTTTGCTACAGCATTTAAATATACATTTTAAAATACGATTCAAGCATTTATTATGATTTTTATTGCAGTAAAAATTAAATAATTCTTGGAAATTCCAGATAAATTCGTTTGATTATTAGAGATCGGCAAGACTTTATGATATAAAAGAGAACGAAATTATTGATATTAATAGCGTAATTAAATTTTTATTAATTTCATCATCAGATAGATTGTTGTGTATGTAGTATTTACAACAGAAATTATATAAAAGGCATCATTCCTCTTTAAATCTAGTTACATTAAAATAATCGATAAATAAATATGGTACTCATTACGAAAAACATATGTGTTTCTATTATTTTAAAAAAAAATATATACTAACGCTTTTATTAATTTTATTCTTTAAATGCACATTTGATTCTTTAATATGGTTTTAGATCTTTTGGATAGGCTCATCTTTTCAGAATTTCAAAAAGTATATTATATATGTTTTTATGTGCCCTTAGAAATTTTAAAATGCTACTTTATTTTAAATATATTTCTTTTCTTCTGCAATCTATGCCCCACATACCTACCAACAGGCTCTCAAAACCTTTATTCATATTAAAAAATATTTTTTTTGCATTTGAATAATTTATTTTTAGATTATCATCACTTTTTTTTATTTTTTTTCAAATTGTTTTTTTAGATCTTGTCTTTTTTCATTTGAGATAACCATACTCTTTCTTTTTCGTATATCATATTTATGAAAATAATCCAAATTTATTAGTTGGTTCAATATAAGAACATATATAATTAGCAACATATTTAGTAGGAAAGATTATTTCAAGCGAGAACATAAATGTTAAAAATTAAATTCTGAATTCTATTTAAATTAAAGGTATAATTTTAAGGATTTCATAGGTATTTATTTAATTAATGACAGTCATTATTCATACCTTTCACAAGTAGAAGCTCTAATAATATGGCTTTTTCAATCCATTTAAAAAATGCAAAAGGAATTCGATCTTTATAATGTTAAAATTGTAAGTTTTAAAATTATATATTATTTTATTAAGTGAATAAACAAGGTTTTTAGTTATTTTGAAATCAATTTACTGTTTTTTAAAATATTATCTTACTGAAATTAACAAATAATTAGAAATGTACATCAAGTTTTTCATCTTTGATATAATTAAAATACATCTATATATTTAAAATAAAATGTATTACAAAAAATTTCAATTAGTAATTTCAGAAACCGTTAAGAAAATTAAATATTATATAATCTCAGATTCAAATAAAAAAAATATGAAAATATCTGCTTGAATATTTGTACTGTGCATTTACTGGCAAAAAAAAGCTGTTTTAAAGATCCAATTTTATTCAGAACAATCTATAGTGTTCATTCTAAAATTGAAATGGAATCATTTTTTTAAAAAATTCTTATACTTCTTAAGCAGTACCAGGAATAACTACTTATTAAAACCAAATATCTGTTGAATATTGAAGAATCTGTAAAAAAATACAAATTATCTGTATTTTAGATAAAAATAGATCGAGATTAATCAACTTATTTTCTTTATCTAGTCTTTGGACTTTTATAAATTTATACTAACGCAAAAAAAAACCCCAAAAAATATTAAACTAAAACACTAAGCGAACATGGTTTTCATGGATTATTTTTATTGTGGGCATATAATTTCAAATTCTAACCTTGAAAATACTATTTTCGAATACAAAAAAATTAATATCACATGCTATTTTCTTTATTCTTATCTTAAACAGGGTTGTATTCAGTTTAAGTTAATAAGAATCTCGGGCTTTGTATAAAATTATATTAAAACAAAATCGAATTTTTTTTTACTTATTAACTTGATCTATTCGAGATTCTTAAAAAACTATTTATAGTCATGCCTAAAATAACTATAAAAATAAAATATCAAAACATCATCATTTATATATATTCTATAAAAATGTATTTTGCATTTTTTAGTTTAGAATATTAGATAAAATTATCATAACTTATAAATAATACAGGTCACATATATATTGTGATCTTTTATTTATTATACAGTATATAATTTAAAATATATCAAGGGTGATTTAAAAGAGAAGTATTTTTTATATGGTTTAAGGAAGAGTTAAATTTATGCCTTGTTATTTTAGTTAGTTTACGATATAAAATTTTGAAATGATTTAGGCTATATTTAAGGAGCTAAGTATTTTATACACGTAAATAAACATCAAGTGTAATTTATGCCTTTTTATTTTAATTTAGTTTAGAATATAAAATTTTGAAATGATTTAAGCTATATTTAAGGAGCTAAGTATTTTATACACGTAAATAAACATCAAGTGTAATTAATGCCTTGTTATTTTAATTTAATTTACGATATAAAATTTTGAAATGATTTAGGCTATATTTAAGGAGCTAAGTATTTTATACACGTAAAGAAATATCAAGTGTAATTATTGAAATTAGAACTATAAAATCAAATGGTAACTTATTTATATGATATTTTGCGGGTATGTAAATTTAAGTATAAATTTTTAAATCTAGATTGGCGATTTGAACTAATTAAAAATATTCAGACCCATCACTTAATGCCAGATCCGCTTGAAAATCAGACATTTGTATTTACGGGAGACATGAATATGTCAAGAGAAGAAGCGCAGCAAAAAGTGATAATGTTAGGAGGCCGAGTAACCACTTCAATATCTGGAAAGACAACATATTTAGTAGCTGGTGATGAACCCGGGCCTAAAAAGATGGAGAAGGCCCATTTACTCAAAATAAAGATACTAGATGAAAATAAATTTCTTGAAATAATATCAGAGAAACAGATAGGATTTGAAGATACTGTTGAAGTAAATTTTAAAACTGAAAGCATAGAAAAATTAACTAAAGATGTTGTTAAGTCTTCTGTTCCTTGGTGTGAAAAATACAGGCCGCGTAATATAAATGAATTTGTTGGGAATGCCTCAATAATAACTTCACTAAGAGATTTTTTAAATGGTAAAAGTGATAAAAGGGCGGTTTTATTGAGTGGATATCCAGGGTTAGGAAAAACAACACTGGCTATGATCCTTTCTTGTGAGTTAGGGTTTGAGATAATTGAGTTTAACGCAAGTGATACCCGGAATAAAAGTGAAATATCCAAAAAGATCAGAGAAACGATGAATTATTATGCATTAGGGAGCAACAAAGTTTTAAAAAAGGTTCTTATTATGGATGAAATTGATGGAATGTCGAGTGATAGAGGCGGCATTGCAGAGTTGACAGTACTTATTAAAAATGCTAAAATACCTATTATATGTATTTGTAATGATAGAAATAGCCCTAAAGTACGTGCTTTGGCAAATTATTGTTTGGATTTGAGATTCAGAAAATTAATGCCCAATCAAATTTTACCTCGTATAAACTATATTTTAGAAAATGAAGGAAAACGAATGAAAGAAAATATGATAAACGAAGTTGTTAAAACAAGTAACGGGGATATAAGATATTGTCTAAACATGCTCCAAAATTTATTATTACGTCCAACTATAAGCAGCGAACAAATAAAAATTTTAATGAAAAAAAACGCGATGAAAAATATTTTTGAAATAGCCAGCGAAATATTTCAAAAAGCAAAAATAATAGACAAACTTGACCTTTATTTCGAAGACTACAGCTTTGTACCATTATTTGTACAGGAAAATTATCTTAAATCAAACTATAAAAATATTAATGAAATGAAAGAAGCTGCCGAGAGTCTATCTTTCAGTGATATTATTGACAAAATGATTCATGGACCTAATCAAGAATGGGGTTTATTATCTGTACACGGTTTTTACAGTTCTATAAATCCAATAAAAGGTAGAAATCTTGCTAAAAGGATCGATTTCCCTCAATTTTTGGGACAAAGATCTAAAAGGCTTAAAAATATTCGAAACTTGAATGAAACCCTTTTACATCTTGTTAATAAGCTTAGAATGAACAAAAAGGTGTTCAGATTTAATGTTATTGACCTTCTTTTCAAGAAATATGCATATTTCCTCATTCATGGTAATATCGAAAAATGTCTCGATTTGCTTAACGAATACGATCTTTTGAAATCGGATTTGGAATCTATTACTGAAGTTGTTTTTGATGGTATCGATTTAATGAAAAATGTTACGTCAAAAACTAAGGGGTCATTCACAAGACTATACAAAAAATTGGTAAGAAAACTGCCTTACAGTATTGAAGAAACAAAAAAAGTTGTGAAGAATAATGAGGATCTTGAAGAAGAAGATGATGAGATCGTAGTTGATGAATGAATCTTTTAGTTTACTTTTTTCTTGAAAGGTTTGTTAGTTAGCCTCTTTCTAACACTAAAGGGGGGTTAAATTATTTTTATTTAAAAAAGATCATTGAAATTTCTTTACTGTCATTTTAAATTGTGTAATCGTTTGTAATTTTGGAATATCTCTATTTTTTCAATAATATTTAAATATTAAACAATTATTTTTATAAATTTTGACTCAAGCTTATTTTTTCCTTTTTATGTTCATATGTGGTCAAATTGTTTCGAATTTTCGGTTTTATCCTTTTAAAACATCATTTATGTAGGGTAAAATTATGTTTATTGCATGTACTATTTTTTTAAATAGCTTCATGTTCATTAATTCATTTTTTAGCATGCCTATTTTTTTATTGTAATCTCTTAGACGTACTCAATACTATTTTTATTTTCCAATAAGGTTTATTGTATCTGTTAACATCATTTTGATTTTAATAACAAGTAAATTTTTTAAAAAAACACTAAGTATTTGGTGATCGAGTCTAATATTCCCCTAAAAAAATACTTTAAGTGATATAAAAAATTCAAGCATAATAATTTACATGACTGCGATTGAAGCGAAAATATTAAACGCCTCTCTCATAACGGAAACAGATTATGATCTCATCATATTTTTGATGAATTAAATGTTTATTAAAAGACTGGTTCAATGTAGGGAGTACGCCCAAAAATAGAATATTAGCAAAATATAAAATGTATCGATAAATATAAATGCATATAATTATGCAAAAAGCAAAAAAATAATTCAATTAGAATGGTTATATTTTTCGTAGACTCTATTATAAGTTTCAAACATGTATTACGAGTGTTAATTAATTCACCAGGAACTTTATTTCACAAATACATGTTGATAAATGGTCTATCAAGGAAAATACAGAGGTTATTAAATCATCTAGCAACGTATTTACCCTATAATGAAAAGAAAAAAAATTATTAAACCTGATAAGAGGATACAGCTTCTTGAGGTATCCTATCTTCATTTCAATAATAGTCATAATTACGTTTCACCATCTCAAATTTAATTAAATGTCGAACAAAATCAATAAGCAAATTATTAATTTTTCATTATTTTTCGTTTAAGTAAAAATTATTTATTCTTTTATTTAATTATTTTTGGGACACAATTTTTTTTTTCCCGAGGAAATAGCGGA
>NW_028233286.1:0-12048 GCF_057557595.1 Rhyacophila brunnea
TATCTAATGTATTAGTGCTTTGGATGGTGAATGATTCATAATACATCCCGTTTATTGTTTATAATTCAATTTAATCACAAAATACGTTTTCTAAATAAAGTATAAAAAATTAGAAAGAAATTTCAGACACTTTCTATTTTACCTTTATTAGGATAATTATCTTATTATACTTTCAATATTCTCATTATACTTATAGTTGTAAAATAAAAATTTCTTTTCACTTTTATTTATTCAATAATTACAATGTGTATTATCACGCTTAAAAGCGTATTCCCTTGTTATGCAAAAAATAAAAACTTACTTCAAGTAAAAGTTTGCACGGAATATTGTTTAAAACAACTAAATAAGATACGAAATGAAATTCTAGTCGAGAGAAAGGGTATTGAAAACCCTTTCGAAAAAATGACTACCAAAACTTAAAAAAAAGAAAATTTACTTAAAATCAAATCAATGTATCATAATGTGTGCGGCGAAGTAAGTAATCACGCGATAATGAGGTTAAAAGAAAATAGAAAAGTACTATTTCACACAGTAAATAAGAAAGTTCGAAAGAAAAAATGCTGTTTTAAAGACGATCACCAGAGCATTCACTCAAAAATATGACTATAATTGCTTGAAACAACGTAACCTTCGGTATATTTATTGTAAGCACACCAAAAAAGAGAATCATCATCCAGAAAGATTCACATTATAGTGAAAGGAGAATATACCAAATACAGTAAGAAATAAGAACGGCGCTTTAGCTCTGTTATAGCACAAGAAGCAAGTGCATAGAAGAAAAAAGGGTAACTTTATTCGAAAGAATTCCAAAATCCTGAATAAATAATCCAATATTATTTTAATTTCCGAGAAAATGAATTTAAAATAAGGAATAAAAGATACCCGAACGATGAATACCGAAAAACTTGTATGTATCAGCTGACAAACAACCAATATAAAATAAATTGAGACAGTTATGAAGTGCATAAAATATAAAGGAAATAATTGCTATGAAAGCTGAAGTTAATTAATTTAACAGAGTGTGGTGAAAATTTCGAGTGCTGGCGATTTTTAAAGTATATATATGATTCAGCTGAAGAATATATCGTGGAGTCAAAAGTTTTTTTCCGAGATTTCGGAAAAAAATTAAACTATTTGAATAATTGGAAAGCTAAATGGTCTGATGGAATTTATAGCTTTTATAGAAAAATGCGAAATTTGCATCATATATCTACGATAATATAACCTTTGTATTTTTCGAATGAAAATCTAAAATGAATAATTAAAAATAAGAAAAATTTATTTAATTTTAAAAGAAAAAGCTATAAATGACTGTGAATTAAACATCTTACCTCGATGAATAATCTATATATGCGGCAACTAAAATGATGACGAAACAAGCACAGTCGATATGAAATGGCATAAAATATTATTGAAAAATCAATTACTTACTGTACGAACAAAGGCTTAATAGCAACCGCTAATAAACACGGCTATAAATAAGAAATAATGCAACAAAAAGAGCAAAATATTGATTGATGTAAAGGAAACTATTGATTCAATCGATAAATACCATTAAATGACTGTTTTGGCAAAACTTTTTCTTCCAGAGTAGGTATACGAGTTTATAAGTGTGATAACAACTAAATGAAAAAAAATCTACAAGGTATAAAAACCAAGAAATTTTTAAGAAAAAGTGTTTTTTTATGATTATTGTAAGGTAAAAGTATTTTACCACTTCTATTTGTTTTGTAGGGTGATCCATTATGTAGAGTACTTAAAAAAAATTTCATTCATAATTATACCATTAGAGAAATCTTCCTATAGAAATAATCACTTCTTTTTATTGATGATCCTAAGCTGGTGACCAAATACCCAGAAAATTAAAAAAGGATGATTATAGAAACATTGAATTTATTCAATTGCATAGAACTAAAAATGAAATAGTCGAAGTCTGCAACAAATATTTTTTTCTTGTAGTTAAAATGTGAATTTAATAGAAGATAAAGATGGATGCAAAAATCTAAGCGTATAAGGAAAACAGTAGATCCGCAGCAAAAGATGAAACGCTTGCCAAAATTTTAACAAGAATTTAGAATCTGGTCAAAACCAAACCTCTACAGCAAAAATTTATTCAAACAATATTACGAGAACAAAATTTTATATAAATTACAATATATGCGTTCTTAAATTGAAACCAAAAGACTTTGATAAAAAAATGATAGGATAAGGAATTTTTTAGTACAATAAATTATTCACTTACAGCCAAGCAAAAAAATAAGTATTGGATTTTAAAAGAGAAGAAAGTGAGAGAGAACTATCGTTTTTCCTAATTTTATCAGAGAAAATGTCTTTATAGGTAAAATAAGACACTTAGCATCGGTAAAGGAATATTCCCACGAAGTGCAGCTACATACTAAATAGAAGAAGAGAATAAAATACACTCATAATTAATCTACTAATAAGAAAAGACCTATAAAACATAGACAATCTATCTATAGAATCTATTTATTTGAAGAAAAAGAAAGTTTAATGTGCAAAATAAAATATAAACAACTAATCGAAAATCTTTCAGTATCTATAATAATAAAATGATAGACATAAACGGTTCTTCAATATGGCTATTAATTGTAAACATTACGTTAAAAGAAGAAAACAGGATTATGTTTCATGGAGTATAGAAATATGTTCTTTAGAGAAAAGTCATAATGTCAACACTGTAGATAAGAATACAAAACAGTAGACCGCTCAGCAAGCTAATGTAAAAAATTAGCTTGACATGACAATACACGAAGAAAAAACGTATTTATAAGATACATAATTTTTATGCCTCAAAAAAAAACTTTAAAAAATCGAAGAAAATCAGAAAACATTCGGTTCATGATGTAATTATAAACCTACTAGCGGAAATAAAGGGGGATACAAAAATAAAAACGGATATAAAATTATAACTTGATCAAATAGACTTTTTCTTGTATGATAAGAAGAACAACTTAATAACGTTAATATAAATTGAGATAACTAGTATTGATAATCTGGCAAATTTTTAAAATGAGAATCTAGAAAATTTATTCTAATAGCAAATGAGCTCTTCCTTATTTTCAAATTATTACCCAAATATTGCCATACGTCATAAGTTAGGATGAATTGGTTACGAAATACCATAATTCGTATATAAAGGAGTTAAAAATGCCAACTGAAGCCTGCGCATACGCAAAATCAAAACAATCTAAAAATTATCTTGAAATAATAAGTCTTGAGAGAAAAGGATGTATCGAGGAAGATTGTTAAGATGATGAGGTGGAAAGAATTATTAGAAAAATTGGTTCTAAAATGTGATCTTGAATTCTGTTTGAACAAATATTAAAAGGTAAAAAATAAATTATCCTATAAAAACATCATAATTGAGTTTCAAAATAAATTATCGTAAAATTAAAAAAAAAGACACTTTTAGATAAGCACATTTAATAATTTATGATTTATATTTTATTATCAAATATTTTATGAATTTACAAACAGAATTTTCCAACCACGACTTAAATTTAAACCTTTTGCCGAGCTTTTTTGAAGATCATACTTGTAATATATCCTGATGTGATATTTTAGCGAACAAATCTTTTTATGATAATATTTTTATTATATAATTTTTAAAACTGTGATGTTATATAGATTAAAAAGATAGATAAAAAGAATAATTTATTACAATTTCCAAGGCCAGGGGAAAATTAACAAATAAATTTATTTTCCTCGTTATATATATTAAACAGATTACTTAAAATACCTTTAATATGCAAAACCACCTTTGAAATTATCTTTAAATAATAGATTTCCGTACTAGCATTATTAGATGTGTTTTTGTCAAAAAGTCTCGCCATTTTTGTTCTTTTTTATTGGGAAAAATTTATTATTATAGGTTATGATATATGGGTTGATGTTATTTGTATACATTAT
Organism: Rhyacophila brunnea; assembly: GCF_057557595.1. Lineage (NCBI taxonomy): Eukaryota > Metazoa > Arthropoda > Insecta > Trichoptera > Rhyacophilidae > Rhyacophila > Rhyacophila brunnea. The sequence goes on from NW_028233286.1 coordinate 3,931, forward strand.
CGACTTGTTTGTATTGGAAAATCGCTATAAATTTTTTACATATATTAAAATTATTGTCATGCTATAGACGAATTAAGTAGAAATAAAATCTTTTTTGAAAATTTAATTCTGTCATCCTAATATACTATATATTATATAATTCAAAATGTTGGAGTTTGGCACAAAAAATGTACGCTGCACATAAATCTTTTGAGTCTAATTATTTCATAAGAGTCTAAAGTAAAAACATTTTTCTATCGATAATGCGTTATGTTTCATGCTATAAATGATACAAAATCAATTGACTCATATTTTACTCTTATAGGGTTATTGTTTTTTTATTGCTCCAGGGACAATTTAAATTTGACTTAAATAATATTTCAATATATATCATTAAGACAGAAATACAATGAATAGAAAAATCAATACAGCCGTTTTAGACGTATATGTGTTTTTTATTTAATAATTCCACATATTGGAGTTTTATCATGATATTAATTTCAAATGTTGCTGTATTTTCCGATATTTACCCAATATCTTTATTCTCAGCATAAAATATGAGCCGAAAACAATTTAGTAATGTTAAAATCATAATTTTAGTCGAATAGAACATTGCATATATTTGGTATTGTACTTTTGTATGCAACTATCTATAACCGAAAAGCGGTTTTCTATTAGAGTAAAATAACATATAAATCATATATTGTTTTCCCTAAAACTCAAATACAATCAACAAAAAAGTTTCTCGTTTGCTGGCATTTAATTTCTTGATGCTGAAATGTACTATTTTTTAAAAAAATTAAATTTATATGAATGAAAAATCCGAAAATACAATTAATGCGTTTGTTTTTAAATGTTACAGATTTAATCCTTTACCCTTAAAAAAAGTTTGATCGGTGGCAACTAAATCCACAAATATTAAAAAGGTATATCATAGATGAGAATCGTCTGTTTTATGAGTGAACATGAAAAATAGAAAATATATGCTTTGTTAAATTTTTTTTTCTTGAATACAATTTTTGCTAGCTAAGATTATTTTATATATCAAAAGAAACAATAAGAAGCTTCCTGTGCTTAAACCGAACTTAAACACTCCTTAATATTTTCCAGAAAAAAATGCAATTTTTTATGTTTGGATTTTAAGGTTCAATGATCTAAACTCGATTTATGTAGTAAAACTCATCGTGGTATTCCTCGGTAAACATCAAAAACATAAAACTCTTATAATATGATTTAAAAGTGCGGGTGTTGGCAATGGCGTTTCCTGAAAGAAACGAATTTATGGTTTCTTGTATACTACCTAAAATGATGAATATGTTGCATAAAAGCTTCTATTTAAAACTAGAATATGTCTATTTGCATTATAGACTAAATTATTTCATATTTAAAATATATAATCAATTGATACTCCACATTTTTATTCAAAATAAGAAATATAAGCTAGCATATGTAGTTTTTTTTGGGGCTTTTGAAACGAATTGATTAAGTAATTTTTTAAAATATATATATGAAAAGAATATATAGTGGAATTCAATCAATTTTATTTTTCCGTTTATACGTTTTACAAATTTTAAAGTATTCAGATCAGTTATATACAATTGATAATTCTCACTTATAAATTTAAATATTACGTTTAATACCATATGTGTTTTGTTCTCATATATGTATAATTCAGCGAATTTTATAAAATTTACCAAGCTATTCTTCTTCATATTCAAATGGCATATATAAACTTTGTACAAAAAAACAATGATATATTGCATCATTTCTATTTTTTTCGCCAAATTTTCCCCAGAAAATCGTTGTATATAAAACTTCATTTTTTTGATAATTAAAATACATCTATGAATATTTAAATTCAAAATGTTTCTTCTACTTTCACAATAAATATTTGCCTCAATTTAGACATCAAAAGATATAAATATGTGAGTCTCCATAAGTTTTCACGAGTTAAATTGCATTTTAAAAAATACATTCATTAATTCAATTTTAAATTTTACAAATTCTCTATTTTTCAAATATGCATAGTTATATTTCAAATAAATTTTTAAATTTTAATCCTGTCTGTTATTTTGCATTTATTTATGACTAAAAATAACCTTTTTTCTTTTATTAATTACGGAATATAGCCTGTGATTTCTATTTAAAATATATAATGTATTTTTAAAACCTTTTTTTCTCAGATATATTAAAAAACATGATATTCAAAGTTGAATATAGCTTTAGGATCTACATATGTCTTTATTTTAGTAATTGGAGATCAATACATGATTCTTTTATAATAAAAAAAACACCATAATTATTTATAAATCACCTATTCTCATGCACTTATGAAATTTATTTTTAGAAGGCCTATATAAAGAACAAAAAATGGACAATCTGGTTCGCAAATTCTTTTATTTTTAATATACAATGGTGTTAATGCAAACTTTTTTAAAATTTCAATTGAAAACATTTAAATGGAAAAATGGCTATAAAATAACTAATAAGAAAAAAGACCTAGTTTTGACAAAATCTGTTTCCCTGTATAAAATTGCAAATAACACCAGGTCTTTATCTAGTGTATGTGACCAAATTAAAGAGCATAGTGTGTAATTTAGTCGAACTTTAATTCCAATTAAACCTGCGGTCTAATAATAATTTAAAAAATATTGTATTCGCAGTCATATCTTAAAAAAACACACTTCATGTGTTGCATGTGTTTGTAATAATACTGTAGGATGTTTTAATAAGATTTTTCTATGTTTAAAAAATTTTAAGAAGAAAATAATGACCGCATAAATATCCAAATCATAATTTTGAAAGAGAAATTGTGGCAAGGGCTATATGTGAAGGTGTCTGAATAATATAAAGGGCTGAAGACCTAAAATATAAATATATTTGGAAATAATATAGAAAACATAATGTTTTTGATCATGCACGGACTGATAGAACACGATATTCTCACCTATTTGATTTTGCATACAGATATGTGTATCTATTGCCTTAGTTTGAAAATAATATATAAATAAAATCTTATAAATTAACTTTCTTCTGGTTTTTACGATGAAATTTACAGAACTCGAATACTATTAAAAGTACTATGTATGCGTTCAGATGATTTATATAACAGAAAAAACACAAAAAATATAAACCAATATATAAAAACAATTGCGATATTGAAGAATAAAATTAGTTTACTTTTGTATATTACATACGATATATTTAAAATTTTAAATTCATATATTTATGGCAAAATATATTTTGTGCTACTTATAGTGATATGAGCAAAACTTTAGATTCCTCTATAGAACATAATCGACTTATTTTTCTTTTCATCTCATCAATTTTAGCTCATCCCATAAAAATATCTACTCTCGTGACTTATTAGTTCTAGTGTATTGCTCTATACTGTTGTCTGTGTGTATGATTCTGCTCAGTCAACATTCCTAAAATATTAAGCAACGAAATATGGTATTTTGTAACCATAACATCGCAAATTTTGAGTATGGTGCTATTCGAGTTCTGCATTTGTATAAAAGTGTGAATTCATTTGCCATTTATCATATTTCTTAGATTATAATCATTAAAATTACCTAAACTATCAAATTCATTATTCTTCTTTATAGTAACTTGATCAAGTGTTTATTATTATAGTGCCTAAAAACATCAATTCGAACATGCTAAAATTAAGTTTCAATTATTTACTACAACAACATTTACCTCGCTGGTTCGTTTTATACTACTTTTTACACCAAATGCTTTTTTTTCTTTGGCTCTAAAAGTTAAATTTTATTCAAAACCTAAAGTGTATATAATGTAAATTCTATATATAATATGTGTATTATCATTGCCAAGCCCCTTATATATCTACTTGTCAAGTGATCTACTGTTTTATATGCTTCGATACAGTACTGGCGTAATCACTCGTCCCAAAGAAACATTTGTCCATCCTGAATGAAGCGAAGTTGGTTTCTTTTTTTGGCTAGGTATTTCAGATCTTAACAATGTTGAATATTTAGCCTTGTCAACTAGCGTGTTGTTTTAGATGCGGTTTTATATCTTTTATATAATATACAAAATTTGTTTTTATTTATAGTGTAATATTACATGCGTTTATTTATAGACTTGAGTTCATTTATTAAAGATAGTGTGTTCTTTACCCTATAAATTTTGTAATTTGCTGCTATTTTAGTGATGTTCCTATGTGTGAAAGTGTCTCAATTAGTTATAAAATCATTTTTATTTTAATATTAAATAAAAAATTTCCTTTTTCTAGTTCATATATTTTGAAATATAATCTTTCGTCATTTGCTGCTTGTAAGTATATATTATTCTATCTGAACTTTCAGATACGTCACCAAAGTTTTTCACGAGGTGATTAAAATATTGTTTAATTACACCTATGTACATTTATTTAAATACGCGACATGCATAAAAAATGGTCTGTGTAATTTTCCCTACTAGTGGTTGGTTTTGATTATATTCTATCTCTTGACAAAGTTTAATCACTTATTTCGAATTTTACATCTCTATAGAATGATTGCTATCTTATAAAATCGTGAAATATAAATTGCTTTCGCTCACTTTTAATAGATTTATAGTTTACAGCTTCAACATCATTTGTTGCTGAATTTACTTTATTGTTTCTAGTATTATTCAACCATAGAAGTAAACATTTCTATTTTCATCCTATTTTTACTGGATTTAATTTCGTCTGCTGCAAATAATCAATAAATATAAAATTATTTGTTCTATAAGAAGATTTTTTGGATGGCATATTTACACAAGCGAATTATGTAAAGTATTTTCAATAACGGATCCCTACACCAAACACATAGATGATATGAAACATATAATTATTAATTATCCGTTTATTATAAATTCCTTACTTTTACTATTGAGTGAAATTTTTCATTTACTCCTATCACACCTACAAATATATATCTCAATTCTAGACATTGTGCTTTACCAATACCGCCAAAAAATAGAATTTCGATATTGATTCATGCTCTTTTATATTCTTATCTATTTTGTACTATATTTGCGTCCATATTCCTTATTTATCGGGCTTTTATTTTTGTTTACTCTTGTGATTCCTGTAACCGTCGAAAAAAAACTCGGTGGCTCTTGAACAGAAGATTACGACTTTATGCTATTTTGCAAAATCTCCGCAGTTTATTTTGTATTTTATTTATACGGATTACGGGCATGACTTCAATTTCAATAACAAAATATAATTTTTGGAATAATTATACTTTTATGATCCAAAGCCTGTTTTTCTAATTTTTCTTCGAAAATATCCTTGTGATATTTTTATAGATTTATTGGTAAAGGCATTTGGTTTTCTTTTTAAAATTATAAGATCATGTTGTAGCCTGCAGTTTTACAAAAAAACAAGCAGCGAATAATTTTTTCTAATGCCTGTAGTGATAAATAACTACTAATTTGCTTTCATTTATATCTTATTTTGTAGTCAATAATTTTTTTTGCTTTCACCTACATGTCCCTTCGAAATTCAGCAAATTTTCCTAATCAGCGTTCATTTTAAATTTATCCTCTTTTTCAAAAAACGAAGAAACTGCCATCTATTCGTTTTCTGAACTTGAGTTCATATAGATTTTTTTCAAGTTTAGTTATTTATTCCGTCATACATAAATATAACTTCTATTATGGTCGATTTTTGGCTAATTCATATTATGCTAATGCCATTTTCGCCAATTTTTTCTTCTAAGTCCTTGCTTCTAGTCATTATATAGCGTTCTAAGTCTGCATTTACTTCTGTAATCTGTGTAAATTTTTCTTCTTTCACTATATATAATGAAATATTTTTTTTGGAGAATATTTACTTTATGGTGACTCATCATGATTTCATTGAATGCCCTCTAAGATGTTGGCGATTCACGTAGTATTTTTAGGTTATTTGGCAGTGGTACTTGCGTATGTTTTATAATATATGTATCTGAAATATCTTATTTACTTTGTGTTATGTATTTTCTGTGTTTTTTTATAGTCTTTTAATTTTTGATTTTAATTGCTTCGTTTATTTTATAAAAAATTGACTTGCATTTTAAGAAAAACAAACATCTATATTAAATATATGTTGCAATTTATAATATACTCGCATTTTATTATCCATTTTTTATGAAGTTTGGAAACATAATGATCGATACAATCCTTTCCGACCACTTTTTGTAAATATAATTTCATTTCCTATATTTTTTTGTTTTTGTAAAGATAGGCGCATTAAAATTTGTCATTTTAAAGGCATTATCTTATAACGTCAATTCGTGAAATACGCTTAAAGAGTAGAACGAATAATTCTAAACTTTCCGAATAAACAAATATTTTGTGGAAGAGCGTTTTTTGGTGATTGTTTCCCAAATTTTATGGGTTAAATCATTTATATTTTCCATATAGAGTTAAGATATGTTCTTTTACACTTTTTTTTCTTTACAGAATAAATTCGGATGGTTTTACCGATATTTTTTTCCGATTGTTTGTTTTTATGGTATTCATATTATATAATATTACATTTTAATATGAATATATAGTTGTTTTTCTTTACATTTAACAGTATTATATATGTATATTTGATATATGCCTAGTTAGTATTTGACCGTAGTATTTTTATATGAACAAATTTTAGCATTATAATTTAAACTTTCTCTTTTAGCTTAAATAACTAATTTCTTCCGGCTATTATATACTCTTTTCTATGATACCTTTACTCTCATTCTTTATGATATCTTCTCATTTTATTATATCTAATATCTCAAGGGTTTTTCTTAATTCTATAATTTAGATATATGCCTCGGTTCGGTAGTGACTTCGAGTTCTTTTTTATGATATATAACTTAGAAAGTACAGTAATAAAGCCCCATAATATGATGGGTGTATTTCATACGAGTACATAAATAAGGAATGCCGTGCAATCGGTGGTTTTTTTAGTAGCATAACAAAAGCTAGGGGGCCTAGAGCTGGAAGGTTAAGACGTTAATTAGAAGTACTTTTTTTTTAATTTAAAAACCGTCGCTAATCCTTCACCAAACGATATTATGTTTTTATTGGTATAGAAAGAGGAAAATACAATAATATAAGACCTATCCATAAAAAAATTTGGTTTTTTAATAAAAGTTTAAATTTTTTATAAGTAAATAAAAATAACTTAAAATTTCAAAACAAGATGCTTTTTTTTTCATATTAAATCACAAGCTTTTCCCTATATGAATAATTGATCAACAAGGTATAAAGCCTTTTTTGAAGACTTACTTCCATATAAAACAAGAAATCATTTTTTCCTTTTTTAAAATATATTACGTAGTAAGATTTCTACTCATTTACACTTAAATAATAATTGTGCCGTTTTTATATGGTATTCTTTAATCATAAATTAAGTCAAATCTCAATTATTTCAATAGTTTATATTTAGCGAGTTTTATTGTGAACTATATTTTTTTGCGGAAATAAACTAAAATTACATTAATAATTTCTATGTATTCAATTTTTATAATATTACAACTTATTATTTTTACCACATACGCTTTTGCGGTCGAATAAAGATTTTTGTGATAAATTCTATTATACTATAAATCCAATGATATATAAATTAAAATAATGCACCAGAAAGAACTTTTATAGTTGTTGAATTTTTTCTATTATAATATGTTGAATTTTTTACTAAATATACTAAGTTTTCCGATATTTCATTACCGGAAAAAGCTGTTATTACACATATATTCAAAAAAAAACATTTTATTTTAGCTTTATGATTTGATTAAGCATGTTTTTTTTAAATAAATAATAGTTATGGTGAATTCCTGGTTGAATTATTTTTTAAATCAAGATTTTGATGTCTAACACAAATATTATATCCCAATAAAAAAATAGAAAATCACTTTACAAAAATCATATAAATATTGTCTGTTTTAAATTTTCGAAGAAATAAAGTAACAGAGCCCGTTCATTTATAATCTTTGTTTTCTAAATCGCAAAAATATTTTTACATTATAATATCTACATATTTTTTGCACACCTTTTACAAAAAAAAATTGGCGCCTCCTTAAGAATAAATTTCTTTCAAATTAACTTATATTGTAGATCGTAAATTTTAAATAAAAAGTATTGATCAAAAAAATTATATTTTATCTCACAAAAATT
>NW_028233287.1:0-12000 GCF_057557595.1 Rhyacophila brunnea
GAGTTTGCAAGTGACAAGCCTTGGGGTTGACCCTTCTAAATTGAATTATACGATTATCACGATTCCTTCCAACGCAGTTTTGACATTAAATGGACAAAACCTCAATATAGGTTCAGTATTAACTCAGGCAGATATCAATAACTTGATTTTGGAATATAAAGACAATTCAAATACTGATGGTGTCAGATTTATTACATTTGACGTGACGGATGGAAAAGGTGGTTGGATAGCAAGTACAAAATTTAATATTGTTATTGATAAAGGATTGATAAATTCTACTCAAGATAAAGAAATAGAAGCTAATATTACCATTACACCAAACCCTTCCACAGACCATATTAACATTTATAAGACTGGTAAAGCGGTGACATTATCTCGATTTCAAATTTTTTCCACTACAGGCCAAATTATACAACAGGGCCAACTTCTTGATCAAAGTACTCTAGTGGATTTAAGTCAAATATCTCAAGGATTATACGTGATTAAATTATTCAATGATCAAAACGTAGTAAGTAAAAGGCTAGTGAAATTATAATTTCAAATACTTCCTTATTATTGTTTTTTAAGAACGATAAGTTCGAAGAATTGGACTTTTAAAAAAAAGATATTAATAATTATAACTTCATAGTCATTTGATTCATAATTAATTATGTTTTTAATTTTTGGCCGAATATTTTGTCTTTATCTCAGTATTACAAGCCTTATGCAAGGTAAGATGGTATTAGCTACTCTCATAGCTTTATTACAATATTCCTAAAAAATAATTATTTTCATGTTATGTGCAACTTTTAAGTGAGAAGTGTTACTTAATATTATAACTTATTTAAAATTGTATAAAAATTTTATGTCTATTTAACTTTAGTATTGGGTTGTTTGGACATTTTAAAATATTTTCTGTAAGGTATAAGAAATAAATAACCCCTTAAAGTGACAGAAGAAATTGTGCAAACCGACGTTGAAATTGAACTGGTAAATAGATGCAAAAGAGGGGATACTACCGCTTTTACGCAAGTATATAAGTTGCATTCTAAAAAAGTGTACAATACGATTTTTAGGTTTGTAGCGCATACTGGTGAAGCAGAGGATATTCTTCAAGAATGCTTTATTGATGTGTTTACAAAATTAGATAAGTATTTAGGTCTTGGATCATTTGAGGGCTGGATAAGAAGAATTGCAATCAACAAGTCTTTAAATCATCTAAGGCAAAAAAAAATGATATTTTCTGATTTTGATGCAAGTATAACATATTTAAAAGAAACAGAAGAGGAGGAGATGGATTATTGTAAATATACTTTTGATCAAATTCATAATGCGATAAGTCAACTTTCAGATGGTTACCGGACTATATTAAACTTATATGTTTTTGAAGGTATGCCCCATGAAGATATTGCTAAGCTATTGGGTATCAGTAATAGTACGGCAAGAAGTCAATACCATAGAGCAAAAAAGAGATTGGAAATATTGTTAAGTAATTACGATTAAAATAAAAAAATGGATAAATTTAAAGACTATATTTCAAAAAATCGAGAGCAGATGGACTTAGAAAATCCATCAAATCATATACTAGAGCAAGTTTTGAAAAACGTAAAGGATATTGAAGGAGGTAAAGAGAAACAGAATCTTAATGTTGTTAAACTGATTTCTTCTATTGCTGCTGTATGTATATTGACTTTAGCATGTTTATTTGTTATGGATAAATCCAAGCTTCCTGATGAACCTATAGTAAATCAAGAAAAAGAAAAAGAGGGGATCGAAGTTCATACAAATGAGGTTGCCGAGGTGAAAGAAGAATTTAGCAAAGAGCTAATTCTTGTAAATAATGGCGCTGAAATCAATTCAAAATCACACAGAATTAAAACTCCAAATTTCAGGAATTACAATGAGAGTTTTTATGAAAACGCAAAAAACTCAAGTTCTTCTGTGAAAAGATATGTTGCCATGAAATTGCCTGAGGGTATGCAAAATGTAGATATTGAAATCTTGAAAGTCTTAGTTTTTACACTCAATAATGATCCTAGTACAAATGTACGGTTGGCCGCATTAGAATCACTATCAAGGTTTACAAATGAATCCTATGTCAAAAAATCACTAATCGTTTCTTTACGTAAGCAAAATGACCCTTTGATACAGATAAATTTAATTAATATTCTAGCAGAAGCTCGTGTGCAATCTATCGAAGAAGAACTAAATGCTATGTATCAAGACGAAAAAATTGAAAGTATTATCAAACACGAAATTTTACTTGCTAAACAAAGATATTCTTTATAACTACACTATTTCTTAATCTAAATTTTAATTTTTATGAAAACTCTTTATTCTATTTTATTATTATCGATTTCATTCAATTACGGTTACTGCCAAAAATATGAGGCAAAAACATCAGCAACAACGTTAATCCTAGAGACTGGAGGTTTGAAAATCGAAGGATATGCAGGAAACTCTATAATCATAGAAGAAATTATGAGAAAAGATGAAACTGATAATTCAGATGAAAAAACTGGTAATTGGCCAAGAAACATTGCGGTTTCGGGAGTAAATACTGAAGAAGGTTTATTAAGTACTGTTTATGGAAGTCCGTCGAAAAAAAATACTGATGAACGTAAAAAAGGATTGACAGCTTTGAATGCATCTGGCTTGAAAGACAATACTGGTTTTGGTCTTAGCGTTGTGGACAAAGGAACAACCATTGAAATCAATTCTGTTACCAGAAATTGGAGGAAAAACGTACTTATAAAGGTACCTTTCAGTATGAAAATCAAAGGAAATATCACAGGTCATTTTAATAGCGGTCTTATCAGCCTTTCTAAGATCCAAGGAGATGTAGATTTGTCTACTCAATACAATAAGATCGAATTAGATGGATTGACAGGTCCGATAATGGCAAAAACCACTTATGCTAATATAGAAGGTTCCATCGGATTAAGCTTAAAAGAACCCATTTCACTAGTTTCGGCTTATGGTTTAATTGATATATCAATGGCAGAAAGTTCAAAATTGAATGTAGAGTTAAATACACCTTATGGTAATACATTTACTTCTGATAAATTTAACATTGAATTATCTGAAAAAAATTTGAATACTTCAGGATATGTTCAGCCTAAAATAAAAGGAAAAATAAATGGTGGCGGCCCTTTAGTAGTCATTTCTGCAAGTTATGGTAATATTTATTTAAGAGCTAAACAATAGAAGATAAATATAAAGTCGAATTTAACATAGTAAATCCCGTTCGAATATATATCGGCATCAATAAAATCAAGCCCATTGTTATTATGTTTTGGGCTTGATTTTTTATTTTTTACTCCACAATCTTTCATGCCGCAAATCAAGTCTATTTCTAAAGATTAATTGGATTAATTGGTTTTTTATGTAATTGGTTGAATAAAATAGTACCAAGGCTCGTTTTTTAAGTATAAAAAACCAAATCATGACTTATAAACTTGGACTTGTGCTCTCAGGGGGTGGTTTTAGAGGAGCAGCACATATAGGGGTGATGAAAGCTCTTTATGAATTAGGTATAAAGCCGGATATAATTTCAGGAGTGAGTGCTGGGGCTTTGGTAGGAACATGTGTTGCAGCTAACCTTGATATTGAAACTATGCTTGATTTTTTTGAGAAACCTAAACTTTTTTCTCTTGTTAATTACGCATACAACAAGCCCGGATTATTAGACTCTGATAAATTCACAGCCTATATCGAACAATATATTCCTCAAAAAACATATGACGAACTTTCTTGCCCTTTATATATCTCTGCCACAAATATTTTAACCGGATCATTGGAAGTTTTTTCTTCTGGCGAACTTAATAAAGCCGTCTTAGCATCTTGTGCTTTTCCATTTGTCTTCTCTCCTGTGACATTTGGTAGTGGAGTATACAGTGATGGTGGGATAATAAATAATTTTCCTGTTGAACCACTATTTGGTAAGTGCCAAAAAATCATCGGTGTGTATGTAAATCCTTTGAAAACTATAGAAGCAAGTGATTTAACAAATTCCTTTAAAGTGTTGGAAAGAGCATTTAACATCGCTACAACTGTGGTACCATATAGTAAATTTGATTTATGTGATGTGGTTGTGGAACCATCTTCTCTTTCAACTTTCAATATTTTTGACCGCTCGCATGTTAAGGAAATGTTTGAAATAGGCTATGATGAAGGAATGAAGGCACTTCGAAATTTCGATTTTAAATCCTACTAAGTTGTTTTCAAAAATAAATTAAAACATAAGTGGCTGATTGACTATATACTTAATAGAAAATTGATAGCGAAAATTTTAAATCAGCTTTATTTGATTTAAATCAAATTTTAATTTAAATTTTGCATAGAATATTTTCTGTTCATTATAAATTATGGGTTTGTTTAATGAAATTCTCAAATTAGACCATGTTTTTAATGCTCTTTTATAAGTTTGCCTTCGATTCTTTTCTTTTTTTAAAGACCTCTATCAATATTCCTGTTTATATACTTACCTTTGTGCTAAATTTGAAGAATCGGAATGGGATTGTTTGTCGAAAGATTGCATAATACTGAAATTTTAAGGCTAATTACAGAATATCATGAGGATGATATCGACTTACTAATAGATCTTGTTGATTCTGTAAGACCTTCAAATAAAATAGATTTTAAAAATGCTAATGAAAGACTTTCAGCGTTAATTTCTCATCTTAAGACAAATCCAATCTTGTTAAATGGGCTAGAGGAATACGTCAAAAGAGTCTTAAAAAATAAAAAAATCATAAATACACTCACCAACTCGAATATGAACTCGAATATTGAGTTTTGGGGTGAGTTATTCGATAGGGCTTTTCAAAAGCTTTTTCCACAACAGCCAAGTAAAAATACAATAGAATACCTTCTGGTTAATATTTTTTACAAAGAAACAGATGGAATTTGGGTCAGATCATTGAACATTTCTCTGATAGATGAACTAATCAATATGTTGAATTTCAAAGATATACATTCTTTAGACTTGGATAGTCCTTTGATAGACGATATGATTTATTCTATAGAAATATTGACCCATCGGATAGCAGGCAATGCTTTTGAGGTTGATGTCTTGAAGTTGGTGCCCGAGTTTGCAAGATTTGATAATCCATTTACTGGACTTCATATAGATGTAAACACGCTCTTAAAAGAAATAAAAGCAGGTAAGACATCACGGTCAAGATCTGAGCTACAATATAATCAGGTTCAAATTATTACAAAACAATGTCGTGATTTTATTCAAAGGGCATACACAAACATTGTAAAATATGGTATAAGTTTTAAAACTCACCAAAAACTGCTTCTGATAGAACGTTTATTGGACAGAATGGAAAAAGTTTTAGAATTTCTTTTTATCGACCCCAATTTATCTGGTACACAAAAATCAGCTCAATTTATTCAAACAATCGTTGAGTTTAACTCAGGAAAGTCTATGGTCAGTGGTTTTATTGATAAATCGACCCAAAACATATCAAAAGAAATCACTAGGAGCATCGGTCAAAAGGGGGAGAGCTATATTACAACTAACAAAAGTGAATATCTAAAAATGTTTAGAACGGCTTTAGGTGGTGGATTTATTGTTGCTTTTGCATGCATGGTAAAAATGTATGCAGGCAGTGTACCGGCAAGTTATTTTGGCAAGGCATTTATGTTTTCAATGAATTATGCTTGGGCATTTATTTCTATTTATTTACTTCATTGGACTTTGGCTACAAAACAACCTGCTATGACAGCTTCCACATTGGCAGCCGCTATAGAAAGTGATATTAAGAATAAACAAAATTATAGTACTCTGGCTGTACTAATTTCAAAGATATTTAGATCACAGTTTATTGCTTTTTTAGGTAATGTGGTCATGGTTTTACCGATAAGTTTTTTATTGATAGGTGCTTGGTGTTATATTTTTGGCAATAATCCTGCTCAGTTCAAAGCTTATAAAATGATTTACGAATTAAATATTTTTACTTCACCGGCTATTTTTCATGCTGCAATTGCTGGTGTTTTTTTATTCATTTCTGGACTGATTTCAGGATATATCACCAATAGGTCAAAATTTAATAATTATCCAAATAGGGTCAAAGATCATCCTTTTCTAAGAAGATTATTATCTGTAAGCAATAGAGAAAAACTGGCTACTTTTGTAGATAGAAATATTGGAGGAATTGTCAGCAATTTTTGGTTCGGGATATTTATGGGTTCTACAGTCATCATAGGCATGATATTCGGATTGAATATTGATATTCGACATATTACATTTGCTGCTGGCAATTTTATGCTTGGAGCTTTTGGGTTAAATTTTGATATTGGGTGGGATGTTTTCCTTATTTCATTTTTGGGGATAGGATTGATCGGCTTTATAAACTTTATTGTCAGTTTTTCACTTTCACTTATGTTAGCTATGCGCTCACGAGGTATTCCTTTTGTATCGCTAATAATTATCTTTAAATCTGTAAAATCTTATTTTTTAAAACACCCTTTAGAGTTTTTCTTTCCTCCTTCTAAGCGATAGAACAAGCATAGTTAGTGCAAAATAGCTATAATTTATTCCGAATAATGTTCTATTAATGCTTTATAACAATCATTTTGAGAGAGTATTTCTTTATTTCCTATCAAAATAATTTGTTCCTTTGCTCTTGTGATCGCCACATTCAGTTTTCTATCTACACCTTCATCAGAAAGAGATACAAGTGATTTGAGTTGCGAAATTTGATTGATGCAAAAAGATAAAATAATAATATCTTTTGCGCCTCCTTGGTATCTCTCTACAGTATCTACGGAGATCATGTTGTCGAATTCAAGTAAGTGCTTTTGTATTTTTTGTTTTATAAGTGCTATTTGTGCCCTATATGGAGTGATAATACCGATACTATTCTGATCAAGTACATTATTGTTGGTATGGTAAAGCGTGAGTAAGTCTTTTATGATTCTAATGCATTCTTCTGCTTCGTAATCATTGGTTTTCCAATTAATATCTTTGTCGATTTGGGTAGGAATAAAAATTTTTCTATTTTTGAGATATTTAAAATTTTCATCGATGTTTTCAAAAAAATGAATTTGTTGTTGTCTTTTATTATCAGGTAGTATTTGCAGTTGATTTTCATAAAAGTGAACATTTGGAAAATCCATAAGAACTTTATGCATTCTACCTTGGTATGTCAATATACCGTAAGCATGTGTGAACTGTTTCTTAGTTAGTTGTTTATACAGTCTTTCAAAAAAAGAAATTCTAGTGTCAGAAATGCCGATTTCAAGCAAGCTAGGTTTTTTAATGCTGCTTTCATATTGTGGTTGGATAACGACTGCAGGAAGTTGTTTATGATCTCCTATTAAGACAAATTTTTTAAATTGACTTAAAATACCACAAATCATAGGCTCTAATATTTGAGAAGCTTCATCTACGATCGCAACGTTAAAATTTTTGAGTTTAAAGAGTTCAGGCTTATTATTAAAACTTGATAATGTAGAGATAAAAACTCTAGTTTCTTTTATTTTTTGTAAGATTTCTTGCCTGTTTTTAGCTTGCTTTATTGCGCTTTCAAATAAATAAGGTTTGAATTCTTCATTACAACTTAAACTATTTCCCATTCGCAAGAAATCCACATTTATATCTATAGATTTTATCGCTTGGCATAGTTCATCGACGGCTTTATTGGTGTAAGCTAGGAGTAGAATATTGTCTGACGATTCTTCCAAAATTCGTTTTACTAAGGTTTTAACAACAATGCTAGTTTTTCCTGTACCTGGAGGGCCCCAAAGTAAATAGTAATCGTTCGCATTAAGGATTTGATGTACTATATCATTTTGTTCTTCAGTAAGATAAGCTTCAGGTTTATAAGTATATATCTCCGTAGGCAGAGAAGGCATTGAAGTTCCAATAAGTTTTTCTCTGCTTGTGGATGACATTGAAGCCCATTTAAACAAACTTTTATACATTTGGCTAAAAGCACTATCCAAATTATCAAGCTCGATATTCCAAAACGGATAATCATTAAAAATTTTTAAACTAAATTGTTTATTTCTGAGTTTGACAGAAATTTGGTTAGGTTTTATTTCCAGGATACTACACTTTAAAATTTGATTTTGTAAAATGGATTTTTTATCATTTTTATCATTTGGGTATAATACGGCGATATCTCCAACTCTAAAGTTAGTCAAACTTGAAAAATTTGAATTTTTATTAAAAGTGAGTTTTGCTTCGCTTATGTCTGATGTGTCATAATCAAGAGATAAATTTGGCATAATCCCAAAACGGCTAGCCTTCTCATCGATGGTTTCTAGCCATTTGGAAGCATTGCCCAATGTTCCTTCAATACTTTGCCTACCTACTTTTGCATAACTTTGTTCCGTTGCTATAAATGCCACAAAAACATCAAAATAGTCCCTTTCTATTATGGATAAATTTTGGTAAACCTCATAAAAATTTGCAACATCTCTAGCGTTAAAACCGTCAAGTTTTGGGAAATTTGATGGTTTTATATATGATAATATAGCATTTTCTAGATTGCATTTTTTTAATTGATTTTCGATTGAAATTAAATCGTTTCTCAATTTCAAGGCTTCAAATTGCTGCTGTTTTATAGGTGGGGCAAATCTAAGTGACCGTTGACTTTCTTTCGAGTACAATATATAGTTAAAAGATTTAATTTTCGTTTTAAAGGTAGATTTTATGATTAAATCGTAACACAGCGTTTGGATATAATGCGAAGTATTGATTCCATAACTATTTGGCTTGAATGTTTTACCACTTTTTAGTTCTATTATATCGAACGACTCACTTGCCAATCGATGGTGTAATAAGTCAAGCCTTCCTTGCATACCATAGTCTCTGGAATAAAAAGATGGTTCAGTATACATGTTTTCTTTTATCATACCTAAAGCATTAAAATCTTGTTTGAGCGTTCGAGATATATTCAGATAATGATCTTTCAGAGATTCTAACAACGATTTTACCTCTTCATCATTTAAACAAGCCAATCCTATTGCATTAAATTTAAATAATTCTGGGACTAGGTCTTTATAAAGTTAAGTTAGGGTTTTCAATTAATTTATCTAAAATGAGATTTACAAAATTTCCGACCATCAGAGGTATTGACGACTCGGAAGGTTTAAACTTTGAAATCAATTGAACATATGGTTCTTGACCATTTATCTTAAAGCATTCTGAAATCGATGTTACATCTACCAAATGATCTGGTTGTATCACAAAACCCGAAGGATAATATTTTCCATCATCTGATATTTCTACATCCAAAAGGTTTATATAAAGGGGGAAGTGCAAAATGGCGGGCAACCGATACAATGTTTTGAGTGAAAATTTCATTTCGATCAGCAACATCAAAATAAGCAACGTTTTCTTTCTCAGGATCTTCTTCATTCAGAAAAGTTAAAAGCTTATTTTCTGTATCAATTTCAATGACTAGCGCCTCTACAACACTTTGGAATTTCACAAAATTCTTTTCTTTTTTCTTAAAACGGTCTTTTATGATTAATAAAAAGTCTTTGGATTTGGCTTCAGTCTTTTCTTTAAAAATCCAAGATAACATCCCGTAACAACAGTAGAAACCTAGATAGAGATGGTCATCATTAATTGTTTCGTTCTTTTCTTTTGATTCATTAAATTTTCTGTAAGTATGACAATAGTAAGTCTGCTGTATTTGGAATTTAAATTTTATCGCAATAAATGATAATCTAGAAAATAGGGTAGTGAAGTGTATGCCATCAGCCTCTGAAGAATACTCTAGTAATGATTTAAAAATTTCAAAAACCGCCGAATTCTTTTCAGAAATGTCCCAAGAATCTTGATTTTCTATGTAGTTTAGCCGGGAAGCTATAGAATTTATGATTTCTTGTTCTGACATTAATTATTAATATATTGCACAAAAATATTTACAAAAATCGGTGAAAAAGAAATTATTCCCTAATACTTTTGACTAAATTAATATTAAACCCTTTTAATGGTTGAAAACAATTTTTAAATTTGTATAAAAAAATGAGGCTTCATTACATTACTGTAAGAAGCCTCATATTTTCTATTGAAAAGGTTTAATTAATAATTTGGATTTTAGAAACCAAAACCACCTGGCATAGACTTTCTAAATTCTTCCATCGTTTTTTTGGTGTATCCTTTGGTATCTAATTCAAATTTTTTAGCATCCACTTTGTCATCTATTTTTACAGCCTTATTTATCATGGTAAATTGTGGATTTCCCATTTTAAATTCCAACGGATATCCTTGGAATTCTAAAGAATTAAAACCTTGGATAATGTTTGCTTTAGTTTTGATTTCTTCTGTAACGTACCCTGTTATTTCTATACCTTCCATTTCAGGATTAGTAACTGTCATTTTATAACATTTATAGCCTAAAATTTCTTTAGTATCATTTTTGTCATAAGTTACCTTAGTAAGTGCCATGATTTCTTTTTGTTTTGCATCAGAACTCTCATCTAGTTTGCTATCTATCCAAATTTTTTTGACCCATTGCATCAAATAACATATCCATTTTATTGTCAGCTTTTGAGACTAAAACTTTCATATTTATCATGCCTCCCATCATACTCATTGTCGTGACATGTTTATCCCCTTCAAAGGTTACCGCAGTTTGCGAGCCTTTCATCATTTCTAATCCCATTGCAGTCTGTGGATCATCAGAACTTACGTCAGTTATTTCCATGACGATGGTACCTTTATCCATAGTCTTTTGGGCATTAACTTGAGAAAAAGAAACTAAAAGTAATAATGTGAAAAAAGTAAAAAATCTGTTCTTCATTTGTTTTTAGAATTTTGAATGTTTTAAATGTATTGTTACAAAAATGAGTCTAATTCCTAATATTGACTCATAAAATCTTTTTTAAAAGAGATTTTATAAGCAATAAGTTTCAAAAATTATGTTAAATTTTACTTATTATAGGGTTTCTAAATTGTTTTTTCTCTTAACCAATAATTACAGTATACTCCATTTGGGTCGTATTTTTTTTTTTGTAAATCAATGTTGAAATATCTATCTTCACGCGGATCACAACCTATTCCTGCTATATAGTTCCAATTTAGGTAATTACTACACGGGTCATAATCGATTAGCAAGGATTCAAAATATTCTGCTCCCATTCTCCAATCAACATTAAGATCCTTCACTAAGTAGCTAGCTACATTTTGCCTCCCTCTATTAGACATAAAACCTGTTTCGTTAAGTTGTTTCATATTTGCATCTATCAAAGGTAGGCCAGTTTTTCCTGTCTTCCAAAGTTCGAAATTTTTCCAATCTACTTTACTTTCAAGATTTTTTTGACGAATTCCATTTTTTTGAAAAATTAAATTTTCATGCTTTTTACCCATAAGTCTAAAAAAATCTCTCCACAATAGTTCAAAATATAACCAATAAGTAGAATCGTTTTTAATTTCTTCTATTTCGAATTTTTTTATTTCATTGTATACAAACTTTGGTGATAAACAACCAGAAGATAACCAAGCAGAAAATTTACTGGAAAAATCCCATCCTAACATTTGGTTTCTTGTCTCTTTATAATTACTTAAATTTTTGGAATTCCAAATATAATGATTCAACTGTTCGATTCCCTTTGATTCGCCGCCTATTAGTTTTTTATTTTCGATATGGTTGTTATCCACATCAGCTTTATTAAAATCTAATAATGTAGGCATATCGCCACAATCTATATTATGAGGAATTTTAGGAATCTTGGTAGGCTTAGAATAAGGAATTCTTATTGGTATGGTGTTTTCTACTTCTTTTCTAAACTGAGTAAAAATGTCCGGAACTTGAGAAATAGGGTAAGGAAGATCAGCGGTATGATAAAGCATTTTACCTCTTGCAAACCTCAATTCTTGACCTATTGTCCAAAGTTTCTTTTCAAGTGATTCTTGGACACTTAATTCTTCCCTGTGTTCTTTCCCTATTACAATATACCCACGACGCTTTGTAGTTTTTTGCAAGTTCAAAAATTATATCTTCAGATATTCCAATCCCAATGATTAAGTCACTACCTAACTTTCGCAAATTTTCT
>NW_028233289.1:0-11952 GCF_057557595.1 Rhyacophila brunnea
TATATTTCTTAAAATTAAACATAAACAATAAACTACTTGAATCAAATATAAACCATAGGTATTCTTTTGCGTATTATATATTACCTAGGGAATAAAAGATTTATCACATGAGTAGAAGGTTTTTAAATTAGATGAATTGTCAAAGGTTTTTTACGTCATATCCACAAACACACCGAAACTCTTTTAATCCACCATATGTTCTTTGATTGATATTTTTTGTGAGTTTTTGCTCCTCTGAAGCATGTTAAAAAAATCTTATGGTTCGTACATGTGTAAAAAAAGAAAATTGATAAGCATCAGATTCAGAATATTTTTCTATTAAAGCATCGATTTTCGATTTGTATTGCAGACGGGAATTGGATTTCTCGGGTTTTATATGAAATAAATAATTCGAGATACGATTAAATTTTATTTAGAACTAGTATTTTGTTATTAGACTGCCTGTATATGTATTTATTTGAACACTATCGCAACCTTTAAGCTAAAATTTCTTTAATCTATTTTTTTTTATCTGGTGGGGAGATTTTGCTTTTTTATTTCAACTAAAAGTAATTCTTTGTGCATTTAACAGCCTCAAATTACTAGATAATCATCAGATTGATTTTTTACAACATTCCAAGATCTTTAATTGTCTATTTATTCCGTAAACCTTATAACTATATGCTTAAATATAAATTTTTAAGTCGCATTGCTAGAATACTTTCTTAAAGACATTATATTTTTTTCTTGGGATTTTTAGACCACACTAATTGATATATAAAATTTAAATTATGACTGTTTTCGCATATATTCGTCTATAGTTTTTTTGTGAATATAAGCTGTGAATAAAAGGATAAAATTTATAATTAATATTATCTATATACGATAAGCTCATACAAAACACTAAAATTTAACGATTTTATATAACCCAGGCTGTATGAAATATTTTTAAAGTGCTATTAAATTGAATTTAATCTTGAGAACTAGACTTTGAAGGTAAATAATATTATACTGACCATTGGGATAAATTTAAAAGTGATACAAGTCAGCTCAATATATTTTGAAACCGTTAAATACCCTTTTAAATTAAATTTCATAGATGACAAATATGTTATGGAAATATAAATTGAATACGCAATTAGTATCGCTATTTTAAAAATAAAGCACATAAAATTTGAAAAAATAAACTATTTTTACTTTTATAAATATAAAAAATATTTGTATTAGAATATTATATCCACGTATATACATCTAAAAATTAAAAATCACACTTCTTATCGGCATTTTATAGCAGACAATTCAGCACTCATCGTTTTTGTTTGAAAAAAACCTTTTAAAATGAATAGTTCGTTTTAAAATTAAAAAACTTAAGATCGAAACATTTCAAGAATACAATACTATAGCATTTTATTAGAAGTTATAGCATAGGAATCAACAAAATATTGTATATTGAAGCTTAAAGTAGATTAATTTATATAATAAAATTTTTATTGCATATAATTGGTTGCTTTAATTTTTTGTAGAAGTTCTTTCAACACGTTTTTTTAAGGAAAAATCAACGTGAAAGTGATATTTGCTTTCTAAATATGTTTAAAATTTTTTATAAATGCAATAGCAAAACGATAGAAAATAAAATAAACAATCATAAGATTACAAGCGCGTTTACCTCTAGTTCACAGGTATAATTTTAATTTTAGATTTACTTCTATATTGACTTAAAGAGTTTATTTATATCAATATAATATTAGAGACTAAGGATATTTATGTATGGTTTTATATAAATTTTTCTATTATTTATTGCTTTAAACGACGTATTTACCTCGAAAAACAAGATTAACATAATATTTTGTTTTTAAGATCATTAAGTAATGTCACAGACAATTATAAATATCCTAAAAAACACTAAAAATTGGATTTTTATTGATAGTGATTAGATTATTAAGTTGAAATTCCTATAAAAAAATATTTTAATTTTATTGAAACGATTTTACCTAGTTTTCCGTTGAAAAATATATATAAACATGCAGTATGCATTTTAAAAAGATATTGTAAGTCATATAAAAATAAAGATTTGTTCCGTTAGAATACAAACCACTTTAATATTTTTTTTTCATTTTATTATGGATGATAAGGTTCGAAATATAAAGAGAAGAGATCCACATATTATATTTAAGAATTCCATAATTAGACGCTTGAATAAGAAACATATTATAAAAGCAATTTTATATCAAAATTTCAAAACTTTCAACATGTCATTTGGATATAAAAAGATAAAAATAACAATCGGCCCATGGATATTTGTTCAATTAAGATGAAATAGCCCAAAATAAATAGTGTATATAACAAAATTTCAGTATTTATAGATATTTTGCTTGAAAAAAATGATATTAAATAATTAAAGCGTACAAGTAATATATTATATTACCAAACATTTTATGATTTTGACTTATATTTGAAGATTTAAATAAAAAGATATATAGCAGAAAATTCACTTAGTATGAAATTGACATGTAAAACTTATTGATGTAATAATATATCTATCATTTTCAAAAAAAATCATATGGAAAGTATCAAAACGAAAATGATACGTTATATTTATATAGTCAGATAACTTTTTATAATTTTATTATTGCCCATACGTGTACATTAGAGTTTATTTATAAACTTAAATTCACTCAATTTGCTATAATGTGGATTTATAATATTTTGAAAATGCTTATGCATCATTAAATGGCTAAAATTTTACCGTACACTATTTATCTTGTTTTTTGAAGCGCCATATGTTGAATAGTGTTGATAAACCTTACTGCTTATTTATGAGCGAATTGAAATTATAGGATTTTTATAAATTTTACTACGATTATAATTAAGGAAAGATAAATTTGTGTGAAAGGCATATAAAGATGCTTACGTTGGTATTTTGTAATTTTTTAAATATTCACATAAACATCGATTATAAAAATCCTCTTATATGAATGTAAAACCATATTTAAATATACTTTATTTGAAATCACAACACAGAGAAAAATAAGAAATATATAAACTTATAACTATTTATAATTAAAAAATGGTCAATTCCATTTATAAAGTTTGTTTTATGTGTATATTTACTACATGGGAATATTTTGAATATATTTGCAAACAAATCAAAATCCCAGAAGCTGGTATTTTCGATAAAATTCATAATCTTATAGCAGATGATTTGTTTGCGAATACAATTAAAAATAAATACGTAAAATTTTATTTTTAATATAATTTAAACTTAGAAAACATAGATTTAAAAAATTTTACACTATAAAATGTAAACGTAATGATGCAAATATTAAAGAACTCAACGCGCATATTTTTTTTTTAAATATTATAATTTTAGAAAATAAAATCGAAATTATAATAAAAATGTATTTACTGATAAAATGCTAGGTATAAACATTTTTATATCATTATTAGAAGCATGAGGCATGATAAATATGTCTAAACCATTATTAGCACCCAGAAAATATTCCTTCTTATTGATTTTAAACTGAAAATTGTTATATTATATGACAGTTATTATTTATATTCGCAAAATTTGTTATTTTCGTACAATTTAAACGCATCTTAAAAATTTCATTTCCATTAAACTTTTTGTTTGCATTATAAATTTAAGATATCATATAAAAAGTATATTTCATCAGTAGTATTTGGGCAATTATCAATAAAAAGTGATGTTGTTATTCAAGGCAATTTTTCTCAGATTTCATCTGAAGAGTTTATTTATTTGGTGTAGACATATTTTTATTTTCCATAAGATTTTAGTCAACAATAAATTTGCAATTAAATGTTTAAAATATTTAGAGACTTTTCGACAACTGTTTCATGTTTTCTGTACGGATAGCATATTTCATTACAAAATAATATATGAGTAAAATAGAGGAGCAATAATTACTTCTTTTAAGAACAATAATATTATATATACTTCTTGGTATTTTTTTCTTTGTATATATAACGATAATATCTTATTTGTCAAAATCTTTTCACAGCAAATATAACATTTTAATATTATAATCATAATCAAATCTATAAAGTTACTTGAAGATAAAAATACATAAATCAATACGCAAAGAGGGTCTAGAATAATGCGTAATTTAGATACAATAATTTTTTGAAGGTATATGTCGAAACCTATTCATAAAATAATGGTCTTTATATATTTTTTTGGTTTTCTTTAAACCGAATTTTTTTTTATATATCTAGGATCTAGTGGATTTAAATTCATGATATTCTTAAATATACAAGATACAGAAGAGCATTATTTATTATTTTTCAAGCATACCTAAAACTTATTGTAAATTTCGAGCATTACTTATTTTTTTTTGCTATTAAGGTTATTTTTAACACCCTGTATTTGTTTTTATCACCTTTAAATACGAAAGCAAGGAAAGAGGACACAAATTTATTTATTTTTGTAACTAAGGTGGCAAAATATTGTAAGCTATTTTAGTTTTAATTTAGTAATGACAGTTACAATACAAATATAATATATGTTTAATATATTGATTTAAATATAACAAAAAAGGTTATTTTAGCTTTGATAGGAAAAGTGCCTTTTTAACTTCATAAGTCTTAACTTTTTGCTAGTTTTGAGTTTATCAAAGGTGAAATAAGTTAAAAAAAAAAGGTATGAAGTTAAGCATTGCTATTAAAATAAATAAAAAATGATACGTTAAAGTTGGTATCGAAGTTTTGCAAGAAAAGAGATGTACCCTTGATTCTTATTTCTCAAAAAATATTTATTTTATTTAGATATTTAAACCATATATAAACACCATTAATACTTTTATTTTATAATAATGATAATATATATTTTCTTGCGGTACCACAAATACTCTTTTATAAATTCGAGAATGGTGCCGATTATTAGCTGTACTAGATATTAAATGTTACCAAAATAGCCCAAAAATTTCTGACGAGGTTTTAAACCAATAATTACACATTATTCTTGCTGTCATTTTTTAATAATCCAAAAACAAAAATAATTTTTAAGGTGATAATTTGAAATAATTTTCTTTTTTTAAGACTTTTATATTTTTTATACTCTAATTTATTATTCTTGGGTGCTCTTTAAATCCAAAGATCCAAAGCTTGGGTATATGTGATTTACTTAACTATATGTACATTAAGTGCTAGATAATATTTATGTGACTATCTTAATGTTACTGGGGATAATGAAAATAAAAACAGATATCTGAATAATTAAGATACAGTATCAGGGTAAGTCAAGCATATTATCACATAAAATGAATTTTATCCATTTAAAACCCAAAAAATAATCAAATATATGATTTTAGACTTTTTATTCCCGTTTTATAAATTATATTTTTATACCATCATAATATGTTTTAAGAATAATGAATATACGCTTAGTTTAGATTAAAATAGTTAATTTGCGCCCAGGCAATTTTCATAGAAAATATTTGGTTTTTAATTATGATTTCGATATTTTGGGGTGTGAATCCAAAACAATTAAATTTGGCATCTTATATAAAAATATTTAGAGATTCTTTGATAGATTATTAGCCTTTTTTATCTGCAGGAACTATCATATTTTCGATTTATCGTTGTAAAGGAAATAAAGCTTAAAATACCAAACACGATCATTATATGGATTTATAAATTGGGTTCTGATTGATGTAAATTTGGCATTTTATATTTTTATTATGCTTCGTCAAATTTTGCAGAAATAAATATTTCCGCGGCTTAAGCAAAATATTGAAACGCTCAATATTGCTTATGATAGTTCCAGTAGTTCAAAGGTGCTTTTATGGTCCAGGAAGAAAATAATTATTTTAAACGCATTTGATACAAACTTAAACAATATCTGCCATTTATTTTTTTATTACTTACATAAGCATCTATAATTTACATATCCTCGACAGATGGCACCCCATTTTATACAAAAAAACTCAGCATATATAAAAATTAATATGATTTTTGAAAAAATCGATTTTAATACCACCCCTTTTAAACCGAGATAGTATATATTTGATAATAAAAAGAAAAAAAATATTGAATGAACCGAAAGGTACATAAACCGCCCAGTATAAAATATCATGAATTCACTTTAAGAAACATAATTTCTTTAAACCGTATTTTAAGCTATATAGATAAAATATTTATAGATTTATATCGGAGTGTCTATTTTTTGAAAGCTTAGTTCAGGTTTTTTTTAGTTTGAATAATTTATCTACCATGTACCCCTCGTTGTTTTAATCGATTATCAGAATATAATTTCTAATTTAAAAAAAAAACACATAAACGTGATGACGATATATTGCATGTCAATCAGAATTCGATACTATTTTAAACAAAATTTATACTGCCTTTTAAACTATCATTCGTTTTTTTTAGCTTTTTAAAATATAATTACCCGTTTATATTTTCTTTCAATACAATAAACAAGCATTTCTGTTTTGTTTTTTCAGAATTTCAAGTAAACTGGAATTAAGGTTATCACGCCTCTTATTATATTATTATAATTTTAAAATATTATATAAGCCACCAAATTTTATTTTTATAACTTTTTATGACATTTGATATGCCAATTAGATCAATAATACATAAACCGAAAAATTCATTTTTGGTTTCTTTAAAGATAATACAACAATAAAATGGGTTTATAAATACGAAGAAAGGTGTTTAGAGAAGTTAAAAACAAAATCGTTCATTTTTTATATACATTTAAGTCTCGTAAAAGTCATATACAACAACTAATCATTCGATTAAATTAATTTTATAGAATATAAGAAAATCTTTTTTTAAATATCATAAAATCACCAGCATTTACATTTTTGATAATCAATGTGAATAATAGAATCTATAGCGTGTTTTCCATTTTTATGATATCTTTGGCTGAACTTGGTAAGTACATTAGGCTGAAAATAATATAAAAAGTATGTATATACCCCAAGTTATTATAAAAAGACTTTATAAAACTTAACACATATTCCCTATAATATCCAATTTACACAACAGTTCCTTCCAAAATCTATCTTTTTTTAAAGAAAATGTTTTTATAGCAGGTTGTGGGTATTATTTTGCGCGAACTAAATTTATATTATAATTTTATTGGCAATTAAGACCTTTTAATATCTTACTTGTGCTGTTTTTTTTATAAAATGCTCCATATATATGACGTTGTAAGAAACGTAAATGCCTTTGAATATATAACTAATATAATCTGTCTTGTTGTAGCTATTTTATGTGTTTATCATCATAAATAAGCCTTTGAAGCAATTAGTAACCCATTTTTGTTAGAAGTTATTTATAATACAAGATGTCTAGTCACTTTATAACCTGTATTCGATCTATATTTCTCATGTTATTTTTTGCTATATTTTATTGGTTTATTTTATGTGTAAAATTTAGAAAATTTACTTCATTATCGATACTTTTGTATCAATCTTGTGCATTAAAATTCCGATAAAAAAATATAACCAATGCGCATTGGTCTAATTTTTTTAAATTTTATATCTTATTTTTTTGTGAAAAATAGGTAGTGTGGTAAGATATGGTAAAACAGTTTAATAGAATCGATTTAATTTTAAGTTCTATTAGTAATCAATAGAAACACATCCGATATATTTTTTGCTAGGTTATTAAATACTAAAAAATGAAGTCATTGATTTTCTATATTAATAATATCAAATAATTTTTTTTTTCAACATTTCAGCGATTTTTCGATATGTTACGTTCATACTTATAATTTTTATCATGATCATATAAACATCTACATTATACACAAAACCTCTAGTTCGCTTATTTTGTAAATCCCACTCTATTTTATCAGTTAAACAATTCAGAGTACAAAAATGCATTAGCATACTATTGAATATTTTTATACGTAAAAACCACAAAAAATATTACGAGAATTTGCATTAACACAGGTACAAACGTAATTTTCATTAACTATTTGTAGATTGAGAATTACTTTATGTTGTAACCCATGGCACAATATATCCATCTAATTGGTTATGTCCCACTTCAATTATATTGTTTGCGCAAAAATAATGTATGCGATAAATTAAGTCTATAAAAATCTGCAAATTTAATCCAAAAATAATAAAATTCCTCCCTATACATAAATTGTCAAAATAAACCCTCAATCATCGATAGCAAGGCGTCTAAATAAAATTTTATATCATCTGTAACTGTTTATTTACTCTATAGAAAAAAATATTCTTTAGGATGTATATATCGTGTTTTGTCTAAGATACACGGATCATTGAGCTTTTTGTATTGAATATAAGATAAAATAAATCTTTATGTGCTTATAAGATAAGTTTTGATCAAAATATTTTAAACTTATACACTCCTTATGGAATAAAAAAGACCCGACCATTTAATCATGATGATTGAATTCAAAAATTATTAGAACTTAATCTGTATGTTTGTCTAAAAATCAATGAGTAATATAAAGATTTTGGTTGCAGGATGATAATTTTGAGCTTTCAACAATGAAACTATAATCTAAAAAGCATATTTTACAGATTAATTTTTTTTTATTGAGCTTGCTATAATTTACTTATTACTTTGCAGGTATTATATATAATTAAAAAATATATGTTCTAAAAAATACATACAATACATATATAGGGCTACTTAGATTCAAGTATTCGTAAATCTTTTAATGGTTTTAATATTATATATCTTTTACAGCCATTATAAATAAAAATACTAATATGCGCATTTCCAAAAAAAATATACAGAAGTTTAAGAATCAAGAGAATTGTATTTAGAGGATTTTATCCCGTCAAAAAAATAAAAAAGCAATGATATTAAAGTAAATAGATGTTCCTAATCATTAGAATGAAATATGTAATTCCTTTAAAGGTTTAATGTATTGATTTACGTTGGGTAATATTAAGTATTTAAAATAGTATACAATAGCAAGCCATTTATGGCGGTTTTATTCGAGTATATAATATATATAAATATTTATTCTTTCATCTAGTGATATCTATTTTGTAAAAGAAGAGACAGCGAGTATAATATTTGACTCTCCGCGGTAAGTCGCTCTTTTTTTGCATTCATACAATTAATTCAATACAAGAACAATTAATTATTTTAATTCTTCTGATTAGAAAAATATTTTAAAAGAACTATATAAGTTGTTAAAATTCGCATTTTAGATGCTTTATTAGATTTTACAGTAATTTTTAGTGCTAATGATAAACCAGTTTCTGTTTTTTAGATGAAGAATATTTGTAAAAAAAAAGCATATTTTTCTATTACTGAGAAAATAATTGACGTTTAATTAAATATTACTTCTAATTTTGTAATTTTCAAAAATTAATTTTTTCTCATATTTGAAATTATCTAGTTTTTATCGCAGCTATTTTTATATATTATGTAATGAAAACAGTAAAAAAATTGCATCAATGTGCATATTTTAGCTAATTTTTCATTTTCTAATGTGTTTGACGTCAAGAAATGAAATTAAAAACAAATCTAGAGTTTATAAACTGTTTAAATGATATTTATACCAGCACATTTATATAAATCCCAAAAAGATATAGATCAGGTAGTTTAAAAGCAGCATGGTAATAGACCATGAATTTTATTTTTATTGTGATAAAACTAACGATATGCATCATAATTAATATAACCGCTTTTATTTCGCCAAAATATGCACAAAAATTGCATTAAATATATAATCATGAAACTCTTTGAGTTTTTATCTATATATACCATAATAGAATTACAATCCATCAAAATTTTCTTTTAAAAATTTTAAATTCGTAGCTAAGCATAAAGTGGAATTTAAGATTATATTCATCATTCTTGAGATAACATTCGGATGTTATTTTAAGGTGTATTGTTTTTCAAGCCAGTGTTAAATATCCCAATAATATAAATTACCTATTATAGAGAATCAAAATTTTAATCCATATTTATTAAAAATATCGTCTCAAATATATTGAATTGAATTTTCAAGCCACACCACATATTCGTTTTTTAATTATTTTTCCAACACATTCAATAAAAATTTACAATGATATCAGATGAATACAAACATGAAATAAAACTTTAGAAATATCTTATTTTATCAAAGACTCGTTTTTAATTGTTGGTTTATACATACCCTTTTTTGCCCCATCATCATCTTTGACAATAGAATATGATGAAATTTATAGGAAACATATACTTTATCAATATAAAATCACTAATATTTATAAGAAATAAGAATAATATTGGTATTTTCATTATAACATTTGTTTATAAATGTATAGACGGTACTCAAGTGTAAAAGTACCACTAATCACTTATACATTGATCAAAACAATCCATTTTTAAAAAATGTGTATTCTGGTGCGTTTTTAGATATAAAAAAAAGTAGCTTGAATAATTGGCATACAGATGAAAGCGATTTCTGCGTCTAGAAAAAGTTTCCGGGCAGATTAATAATTTTATATTATGTTTCAGTTTCTTTTTGTACTTATAGTCAACTTAAAATGCCTTTTTATACTGATATGCACTTTTACAATATAATTTTTGAATAAATTTGAAAAATTATAGTCTTTTAATGGTATCATCACAATTATATGAGCAGATATATAAATTATCATATTATTTGCAAAATTTTCTTGGCACTATATATATTTCAAAATAACGGATTATTGTTGTATTATCAAGGTGCTTGTGATGGTTTTTCGTATGACTATATTTTATTATTTTGTAAAATATTGTGTCTTTTTATAGCTAAATTAGATAAATATAAGACATTGATGATTAAAATATTATCATATAATGTTGTCGATTTAAGATTTACTATATAAAGAAAAAAAATTCAACGCGTAAAATATTTTATAGGCTAAATTCAAAAAAAGCCTACATCACGGTGAAGAGATAATATACTTTCCCTTTTCTACCATAAATGTTTCTTTCAATATGTTAGGGGCTACTTTTAATGTATTTTGATCCACTTCATTAGCATTCCTTGGTCGGATACGAATATTATTCACTGTTTATTTTAAAAATATAGAATACTCGCTTAATATCCGTAAAATACGTGTTATACTACTGATTAAATGATATAAGACTGTTCAAGGATAAATTTTCTTCATATTTTTTTTTATCTGCATGAATAATATTTTCTCTTTATTTCTAAGACTTTAAAAACGATATTGAAAAAAAGAATCATATTCAAAGATTATGTTTTATATTTTAAATTGATTGTTTGTAAAGCTAAAATAAAAAGTAAAATATACGAATAAATACTATCTCTATGAATGCATAGACATGTAAATATATAAACAAACAAGAAAAACTTAATATCAATAGATAAAATACAAACTAATAACACAAAAAAATTACGTAGATAAAATAGTTAGCTTGAGTGCTATAAAATGTTTATAATTTACCTATTTTCGACTTTGAATATGTTCACAGAGTTTCGATGGTTTAATCATCAAAAAAGGTCTTTCGTGTTCCTAATTACTTTTATAGGTATGAAAAATATCAATATAACATTTATAATTTAAATTAATTTGGTCTTATCGATATTTTAGTTAGCTAAATGAATATAATAATTTAAGTCGAGAAATTTGATGGTCTATAATAAATATATATCAGCAATAGTATGTATAAATAATTACATGCATTTTGAGGCTATTTAATTCTTAAAATCTCAATTATTTAATTCCGAATAACAAATTTTTATATTAGAAAAAATTGTTTTAATAACTATGGTGATACTTTTTGGTATTTTATAGAAACGAAAAAATTATTTTGAAATTTTATTTCTATGATATTCCACCTTACTTATCTAAATATATTTTTATTGTGATAATTATGCCATTTAAATTTAAAATGAAATAATTTTTGACAATAGAATATGAGGCATACATATAGTAATTTAAATCTAAAAATCTTATTTTATATTTTTTAATCTTGCTTCTTGATGAAAAAAATAAATACTAAAATCAATTCTCCATC
>NW_028233290.1:0-11850 GCF_057557595.1 Rhyacophila brunnea
TGTATTTCCCTGCAATTTTTTTTTATCCTAAAGTTGCAAAATATATTACTTATGTAACAATATTTTAATTTCAGGTTAATTTTGCAATTTTAATTTTATATTTTTTCTTAAAACACAATGTGATTGGTTTCTCGTAGAAAAATTATATCTATAATCTTAAATTTACTATTTCTCCTATATTGTCTTCAAAATCCCACCTCTTTTCAAGACTTATTAGCTCAAGTGATTTCCATAATCTTATAGTTTGTACTTCTAAAATATAAACTTTAAGATATTTAAATTCCTATCGCATAGAGGTGAGCACTTTTCTTCAAGCCTCTACAGAGTCCCTCGATCGCCGAGTGCCCGTATATTTGTGTAAGACCACTTTTCTAGCCATATAGCAGAAAGGCATGAAAAATTATAAATTAAATTACACCAAAACATTATTGCTACGAATAATTACAATCGAATATAAATTAAGGTTTATAACCAACTTTAAATTGATTGACATCGAAGCTTAATTTAAACTAAAAAATATAGAACCCTATATTTAAGTACTTTACTAAATTATGATGATTTGCTCACAAAATACCACGGTTCGAATATTAAGGTGTTGGAAACGCCAAGCATACGCGCAAACATAAGGATTATGTTATATAATTAGACTAATAAGTCTGGAAATAAGAAGGGGAATTGAGGAAGTTATGAATGATGATGAGATGGGAAAAACACCAGCCAGATCTGTTTTAAAGAGCCTTCCGAATTTTTGCTTATACAGCATTAAATAGCTACAAATCAAATTAGCCTATAAATAAAAAACATTTTATATAAACATGTTTGAAAAAAAGGAGACTACAAAAAATTAAAACAGAGTCTAATTTTTTTTAGAGCATGCAAAAAATATTTTCAATAAAAATTTATTTATTATCAAAGTATAAATTCAAAGTTTGGCTTAATTAAAATCAAAAGCCTCCAATGAAATATATTTGTGCGAATTAATTTGAATTAAAAGTAAATTATAAAAAGATTCTTTTTTTATTTAGTATTATTAAAAAATAATTAATACAGAAAAATCATCAAAGAAAAACATTATAATATATAAATCTTGGAATAATAAGGAAGATGTGTAAAATTTATAAGAAAATTCCTTTTAGAATTAAGCTCTATTTAAACATGGAATAGTTTTTAGTAATATAATGAAGTTTTGATATATGCACATTTGAGAAAGTAAATATCAAAGAGCCATTTTCTAATGCGGTATATAATTTTTGAATTCAAAGATATATTCATTTTAAAACAAATAGTTTTCTTTTATCATTATTTCGTATAAATATAGTATTCAAGGTGTTTATTTGACCATAAATTTATTACATATTTTGATTTTATATTTATTTATTAAGAATCATTTTTTATTATTATATGGTAATATTTTTACAATATAAAAATTCGATTTATTTAAAAAATTCATAAAATAAATATCAGTTTTTCGGGATGAAGGTTTTCATATTATATAAATATAATTCTCTTACCTTTAAGATTATATTTGTAAATAATGTTAAGTTTAATTTACTAATATACAGCAGAAACCTATATATATTCTCTGATATAAAAACGCCATATTCTAATGTTCCTTATAAACTTTTTTTTGCGGTTTTATATTGTTTGGATATACCAATTAGCATGAAAACTAATATACAAATACTATTTTGAATATGTTATTTCAACTAAATAAAATATAAAAAAATATAAAAAGTATTTTATTTATTCTCGAAAGTCGTGTTTTTAATTTATAATTATGTAAACGTGTAATATTTTGAATATATCTTCTTTTTATTAAATATGTGTCAATTTAACTATTGCCATATCACTTTATCCTTTTTTAATTGTTTTCAATTGACTAATTATATTCGCTTTTCAATAAAACTATTTTTATTCATATATTATAATGTTTTTGTAAAATTGATTTTTTATAGTTTATGATGATAATAGGTTAATTAAGTCTTAAATAAACATTTTTTACCGTATGTAATATTTTTAAAATGGGTATACATAAAAAATTCATCTTGTTGATTTTATTTATAAAAAAAATCATCATTTTTCAATATGACCTACCTGAGATTTTTACACTCCATACAATATTTTTACCTCTGGGTTGAATTTTTTATCACATAAATTTATTTAATATAGCGCATACTCTTATTTTAAAGATCGAAAATCTCTTTTAATTTTTTTTTTACCTATTCTATCTTCATCAACAGTTTTCCTCCTCTCAAATTATATTGATTCAAGTGTCTTGCGAATTGTGTGACTGCAATGTATGTCTCATCTATGATCTGTTTCAAGATTTCGTATTTTTATTTAAGCGTAAAATATACTATTAATATTAAATATATAAATTTATTTGCAATAAAAAAAAGTCTTATGAAGGTTTTTTTCTGCATAAATACAAAATGACTGTATAATTCATAGTTTATATTAATTGCCATTTTATTTTCCATTTATTATTTATCTTATATAATGTTTTTCCATTAATCATATATTAAGGAGTTACCAATACCAAGTGAAGCGGAAGCCTACGCATGAACAAAGAGGTTGAGGGAGACAATTGAACTAATAAGTTTTGAGTGATGAAGATGTATCAATAAAGATTTAACAGATGGTGTGATGAAAAGAAGTATTAGTCGAATCTGTTATATAGAGTAATCTAAAGTTTTGCTTGAACAACTATAAAAAGCTAAAAATCCAAATAAACAATAAATAAAAAATAAATGATAAAACAAATTTTTATGTTTAATACAATGAAAAAAAAAAGTCTGAGTAGATTTATTATATCAAAAAAATATTTGAAAGAAAGATAATGGATATAAGTTCTAAAGAAAATTTGTAATATCTGCAATTTAGGGAGCTCTGCACTCACTAAGACAAAAAAACTGATTAATATAATATTCCTGTGTTCATCGTGTTTTTACCGAATTTTAATTTGCCTAAACTTATTGTTTGTATTTTTACAATTTCCAAATAATATGTGTGCTAAAAACGACCATTTATTTCAGTGTAATGAATTTATAAGTTTCAAACTGTTTTAATATAATCGATTTAATGACAACCAACTGCAAATGCAATATTTATGTGTGAATCAGAATATAATCAATGGCGCTAGGCCATAATATATACCATGCAGTTAATAAATATATTTTTTTCATACTATTTTATCTAATTTATTGTGATTTTTTCTTTAAACATATATATTTTCTAGGTCAAAGTTTAATTTTCTTTACATTATCATTATTTAAATGCGAAAACCATGTTTTTATTTTGTTTGCTGATATTTTATAATTCTTTTATATCCTTTTATAATTAAAAATATTCACTTTATGTTGGTAAAATCTTAAAAAACATTTGCCCATAAAACTTAATCTTATAGATCTTTAAATTTTAAGACTATATTCTTATATTCAAGCTTATGTGTTAAGCTATTTATACGGTGACTTTATAGGACTATTTATAATATATTTGATGTTTTTTCTTCACTAACTCTTACATCAAAACAAATTCCATTTGAACTAGCACTTAATGATATTTTATGTTTTTTCTAATTTTTTTTCACGAAATGAGATGTATACGGATCCTTGGAAATAAATAATCAATGAAATAGTGTTTAAGATAATTAAATTTGTTTTTATTCTTGGTAATATGCTTTGAATAATATTCAATGGTAAAAAATACATAAAAATAGATTAGATCGACATGTTTACACTCTAATACTCCTTCTTATTCCACAATTAATAATTCAAGATCTTAACTTGGGTATAAACTTGAATTTTTAACGTGATTATTTTTGACTCAAATCTCTTATTAAATCTGTAATTCGAAAATCATGTAGACAGGATTTTTCAAGCTCTTGACAGAACAAAATCTTTAAAAAAATTTTCTCGAATTCGAGATCAAATTAAAAATTTATTGTTTACTAATGAATTATTTTACATTTTTTTTGTAGATAAAAAAAATTATTAGCATAATTGAAGGTATGTTTTGTATAGAAATTATATTCCTATTTTTCAGTTTAAAATTTTTATTTATTTTTAATATTGCAAAGCTTATTTGTTCGCTGAATTTTAACTAAGACTCAAATATTTTGAAACATATAATATTAAAGTTATATTATATACTTAGAGAATTCAATCACATTGTATTGACACTTGATACACGCGTTTTTAAATTATTCGAACTATAATGTATCAAAGTAATATCTTTTGAATTCTACAATACAAATGAAAAAAGTGAAAGAAAAAATAGGTATTATAAATTTTTTTAGTTATATTGGATCTTAAACAGCATGGATACAAAAATTTAAATTTTTTTACTTTGATATTTACAAACTAGTAAAATAATTTGAATAATTTCAAAAAAAGGTGTCTATTTTAGCACTTAAAAGTGGTTTATCATTTTTTTAGCGAGTTAAGAAGTTTATAAAATTTTTATATATTTTTTTAACCTAAGATAAATAAAATCAAACAAACCATCTATAATTAATGTTTAGGGATATATTTTAAAATAAAAGCATATTTTTACATGCAATTTAGGGCATTAATGATTTTTAAATTCATTTATAACAAACTTACTGAATAGTTCAAACTGCTTTATTATCATATAAATTATAACTATGTGATTGTCCAGTTTTAGGTGGAGTTAATTAAATTGATAAAAACAATCCATAAAAAATGCAATATTTCAATCAGAATTAAAAATTACATTAATTGCTATTTAAATAATATTTCGAATGCAGTAAATTTCTTGTGATTATTTTTCAATAAAAAATATCAATTTTTACAATTCCATCCATAAATACTTACCAAGCTAACTAGAAATAAATGCTCAAAAATTTACAGTTAATGATATTCAAAACGATAAATCTTGACGAGAATTGTATTTTTTGTTGTTTTAAATAATAAAAAAATACTCTAAGTAATCTTTCGCTTTAAATTTTTGCATCTATAGCACAAAACTCTTAGTTCCATAATTAGTAGATTTTTATTAACAAACATTTTATAATAAATATCAATAAAATCACTAAAATCTTGGTTATAAATCAACAGAATTTTATAAATAAACAATTTATGCAAATTATCGGTAAAATCACCATACAATAAACATTATCCTTAATTTAATGTAAACTATCTATATGTTCACAATCCTTTTTTGGTCTTTACCGATTCAAAAATAATAAATTAGAAAAAATCCGGAGTTTTTTTTAATACAAGTGATTTATTTTAATTTTAAAAGATTCAATTGCGTAACTTTTATACATAATCATTAGCAATATCAAAATGGCAACCATATGGACGAATTTATTCAAACAACAATTAACAAGAAATTTGCAATAAAAATACCTACAATGTATTTTGGATTCATACTGACGTATATTTTTATTTCATCAAATGCATTAAAATCTATATATACTGTTATAAAAATCATGTGTATAAAAAAGGAAGATCATCTCTGAATTTTACCCTTTAAAGGTAAGAATTTGATTGTATTTATGTTAAGCTATTTGAAATATATCATTTACGATTTTAATTCTACTGTAAAGTAAAATTGAATAAAGGGCTGATATAATAAAATACAATTATGGCTTCTAGTCATAATTGTTTATAAAAACGGGATTTTTTTTTGAATTTTATCTTTTTTATAATTCATAGCATGTGATACGTGGATTTGGTAATCTGCTCGCCCTTTTGATATTCGAATCTCTTATATTGTTATTCTGTCAACTAAATTAGGGCCTTCGATATTAGAATGTCTCGTCTGTTGCATATGAATTCTTCAAACTGTTAATTTATTAGTTATATTATATTATATGTTATTTGTTTATTTATTTGTTTGTTTATTTATTTATTTAAATGAATTTGTTGCTATTATTCCCAGGTTTTTTTATCTGTTGTCTATAATTATTCTTTATAAATCTTTAAATATTTTTTTGAAATAAAATATAAAACATCATCTCAAATTTATCTATAAATATTTTTACATTTGACTATTTTATAAATTCTATCCTGCTCTTTCTAAAGAAATTATATCAATAAAAAGATTAGATTATGTAGTTACAAAAGTTAACAAAATATATAATTCTTTGATTCTAGCTCGGTTTTTATTTTAAAAATTTTAATTCATTGTAATCAAAATATTCATATTACCGAATAATGATTTTTATTATTAAGAAGTATTGTATATTTAATTATATCGCGAAAAGCATTTATTATTGAATTTGAAAGTCATGTGAATTAATTTCGATAATAAATTGAAAGATTAAAATCACCCTAGACCATAATGGCACAAAATATAAATTTTTGTAAAAATAAATAAAACAAATAATTTTTAATACATATAGGTGCTGACTCTGTTATCCGAAAATACCGATTATCACATATAATTAAAAAAAATTATTTGCGCATAATGACTATCATTTTAATCTTGTTTTTATGCAGAAAATTCACATGGTAATTTATTTAAAATATAATAGATTAAATCTTAATATGAAACATCACTCTAAATATACTTATTGATTTTTACATATTTAATTTGAAAGTACCCCTTTTTTGAGGCAAACCAACATAAAGAACATTAAATATATAATTTGATCAATTATGTATTTTTAAAAATATACTTATAAAAGACAATATTGTGTTGATTTTTTTATTATAACTTTACTCCATATCAATATATTTCCGGCAATTTTCCTCTTTACACATACATTACAATCTTTCTAGCCCCTTTAAGAACTTTAATTCATAGTTTATTGTATTTTCTTCTCCTTTTTTTATGTCTTCAATAGCAATGACATATATTTGTGGAGATTTCTCTGTTCCCTCCACGAGTTCAGCTTTACAATTAGGTTTGCAGGGTGATTTGCAAATCCAAGCCCTGCTCCATATGAAGTCACATCACTTTCAATTAGTTTCGGAAGCCTCAAAAACATCCATCTCCTCAAATTCTATATCTTTATATGATTCTGTTTTTTTATCGCATGGGTCTTTTTCAATAAGTTTACAAACGTATTCCCCGACAAACGTATTTTCTTCTATATTTTGAGCTGCAAATATACCTTTTCCATGTATTTTGGATTTTTTTATCTCCGTTTCTGGCTTATTATATTCTTGATTTGAAAGTAATATATTGCAAATATTTAATATTCTATCATCTTTTTCACCATATATTTTTATTATTTTTTATTACTATTGATTTTATTACCTAGTTTTATGAATTTGTCTTTATTCTATACGGTTCTTCTAAATCTTTATTTTTATTTCTTTTTGGGGGCGAGAAGACATTGTGTGATGCTAGTTTTTAACTTGGAATCATTATCAAGCTATCTCTGTAGTCTTTCTTGCAAATTTTTGAATTTATACCATTATCTACACTTAGAAAAAACTATATAATAACTTTTTGTGTTTGAAATGGTATTTTTTTTTATATCGTTGCATTATAGGGTTTATGCCTTGAGCTCTTAGATTTGCAACTCTACAATCTCTTGCCGGTTTTTTTTAAACTTCTTCGATTTTATAGGAACTACATTTTCCCTCATACAATCTTTTGTAAATCCTCTTTTCTTTTTTAATTTGCCTCTATTTGAGCTTCAATTAATCTTCTTGCTTCCCTTTCCTCTTCAAATTTTCTATTTTCTTCCTCAATTTTTTTTTGTCTTTCATGCTCTTCTTTAGCTGTTTTTCTTTTATGTTCTAATTCTTCTTCAAGTTTTTTTTCCTCTTCTTTTTCTTCTTCTTCTGATTTTTTCAACAATTTTTGCAAATTCGCACCTCTTTTATAAGCTTCTTCTTCACCTATGACTTTAGGAACATATGTATGGAGAGGTTTTTTTGACATTTTCACTTCTCGAACTGTATGAATACCTCTATTTAGTTTCGGATCGAATCTAATATTCAGTATATTGTCCATATTTCTTTCATATACCAGCTTTTGTGTGCAACAACTTCACCCTTTTGAATTAAATCAAAGAAACAGGAAAGGAAGTCTTGGTTTATTTTCAAATATATGATTTATGACTTGGTATTCAGAACAAGTACTAAAAGAATATGTGAAAAATCTTCTATTTATGTTGGTTTTTAGCTTTCCATGAAGGAGATTGAGTAAATCTTTTCTGGTATATTTTTCTTTTTTATATATTGGAACACCATAATTTCGAACAATATGGTTAGGTGTATTTCTTTTTTCTTCTTTATTCTTATTCGATTCTTTTTTTCTTTCATAGTATAATGTTTATGTTTTTATGCCTATTGATTCTTTGTATTTTATTGTTTTGATATTAGTTGGCCCATGTATTGTCGATATTTCTTCTTTTCCGTTTGATTCTTTGCTCATCATGCTTTCTCTTTGTTCAAGTGCTGCTGTTGATGGTTTTTCTAGTTTTATTTTTTTTGTTTCATTGCATTCGGAAAGTCTAGTATTATTTTTTCTGCGCAATGTTGGTCTTTCTAGTTCCATTTCTCTCCATTTATCGTATTCCGGTGTTTTAATATCATTGTGTTCACTATGTATCGATGTTAGTGGTTCTTTTTCTCTTGATTCTTTTATTCAGAGGTAAAAGTAATTTGAACTTCTTCTGGTATTGGATTTTCTAGTTCGTATCCTCTAAACTTGTCGTATAGTGGTGTTCTATTCTCGTTCAGTTCATACTGTATCGATGTTTTAATATCATTTGAGCTTTTGCAATTTGGTTTTCTAATATTATATTTTACTGAAGGTATACGAATTTCCGAATCTATTTTTCTTGACTTAAAGCATCTAAGCGGTTCAATCTCATAAATATTGGAGGGGCTGTATTCTTCAGGATTGTAAACTTTAGGGAGTCTATGCTGAAGCATTTCTTTTATTTCCCGTTTTTCAGATATATGGATTTTATTCTCTTGTACTTTGATTTTATTTTCTAGTTCATTTCTATCACTGTTTTTATATTTATTTTCTTCTGTATTGTATATGTGATTATATATAAAATTTTTGCAATTTTCATTAAGAACTCTTGAATTACATTTACTATGCCTATTTGTTTTTTTATCACCTTTTGTATAATTTGTGCTATAAAGACTTCTACTATCCTCATGGCTGATACCATTGAATTCTCCTTTACCGCTGCTTGTAATAAATTCATCAGTGCTTTTTGTATTGTTGCTAGCTTTAATTTCTTTCTTTTGCATATGCCCCCTCTTTTTATCATTGCCTTCTAATACTCTAATATCATTCTCAAATTTGGCTACAATTCCTGACAAATCTTCAATATTAAGATTTTCATCCTCGACGAAATCCAGCATTTTACCTCCATTTTTTGTATCATTACAATTTGTTTTAATATCAAGACTATACTCGACACCATTGATACTTGTGTTTAAAAAATCATCTTTTTCATTGGTTTTTATGTTCTTAAGATCTTGCTTTGTGCCTGTAATAAGCAGATCAACATTGTTTCTTTCCAATATCCTCCCACCTTGATTTAGGGGATCCTCATTATCCACACTAAGCCTTATATCAGTTATTGCAGCCTTATCCATCTGATCATCTGATTTACGATCCTTTCAAATTGTTTCTTTCTTTTCATTCTCATTCTGTTTTTGTTTACAATCTTTCAGGCTAATAAACAAATCAATGTTTTTACATATATTCATTTCAAATTGTGTTTAATTTATGCTAGAATCTGTAAAATAAGAAATTCAATATTTATGTATAGGTTCTTGATTCTTTTATTCGGAAAAAAAATAATTACATTTAGTTTCATGTTTCCAAAAACACTCTGGACATCATTTTCTTCTAATATCACGAAATTTTTATAAGAATTCTTTATATAAGGGCTGAGAATACTTAAAACAGAAGGTGAAATTTATACAGTTAGTTTCGAAACGACTTCTACATCCATTTCATCTATATCTTTCCGAACATCTGACAATTATCCCTTTTGATATTTTATAATCCTTAAATTTTCAATACTTTTTATTAAAGTAATGACGCGTTAAATTTGTATATGTTATATATTACGATGTACAACTCGTTTACAATATATAAACATGATTTTTGCATACAAGCATTTTCGTTTTATTTTAAAGGTATAGCACACTTTACTTTCCTGTATTCAAAATTTTGCTGCCCACACGATCATTCTCTAACATATAGATATATTTTTACTTATTTTAGTGCAAAAATTTTAACATGTATATCTAATCCATATTATAATCTTCTCAATGTCATTGAAGTGTATTTACACTATTATTGAAATATGATCATGTTTACAAATTCCAATCTACTTTCTGTTAATCTGTTAGCTATTTAATTCTCAAATATATTTCCTTATAAAATATTTTCAATAATGTTGCCATCGAACTTCTAAAAACTTTCTTCTTGTTTATAGCGCATTATCGTAGTTTTTAAAAACAAGGGTATTGTGCTAAGATTAAAAATCTTTATATGAAGACAAATATATTTAAGATAACAAAAAAACATTTATATTATCACCTAGATCAATTTCTTAACTTGTTCCTTTTTTATAAATTAGAATATTCTCTTGTATCAGTTGTATAGCAAAGAACACATTAAGATATCATATAGCATTATTTATTTACATTAAACTGTTATAACCATTAAAGACATAAAAATTTCAGTTATAGGATATTTTTTGAAGTAAAAAAGCTGTAGGTAAAAGTGTTTAAATAAATTGTGGCGAGAAATATGGTTCTGAAACCTAAAATTATTATTTTTATTTAAGTAGTGAATAAATCTATTTTCTAGTCATTAAATACAAATCCGTTCAAAATCTATTGATTGTGAATTGATCCAACACAGATTTTAAAACTGTGAATACAATTAAAAAAGCTATTCTTAGGATATTTAAGTGTGTTGTGGATCATAACATAGGTGACAAGAAGCATTAATTAATTTCTCAATTTATCTAGATGAAATGTTCGGTAAATTGGCTTTTTACTAAATAAATAAAGACTAATCGAAGAATAATGTAGGATTTAAATTTGAATAAATATGATGCAATTATGATATACTAATCATTTCTTTTACAAGCTTCTGCGGATTTGGCAAGTAAAATTCCTCAAACTATTGTTAAATCGTGTTATAATATTTTTTTAATATTCCCATAATATTTATAAGATTTGAACACTTATATAATTAAATTAGAAATAGATATCTTTACGTTCAATATAAAACAATCTTATTGATATAATATGTAATGACTTGGGATGAGGCATTACAAAATCACTTAAAAAATATTATATGGAGTTAAAAATCCAAAATGAAGTAGAAGCATGCATGCAAGCTCCAACACTTTGATTTTCATTGGAAGTCATATCATTTGACAGAAGAAGAGCAGTTGCAAAAATATATTAGGGGAAGGTGTAAAAAGATGCATTAAGGGGTTTTAAAATATTCCTAATGGGCTGTCTACAACTCAGTAGATGTAATTTTTAAAAATAATAAACTTAACAAATGAATAAAATAAGGATAATCTATAAAGACTCTATACAGTTTAAGATATCCACAATTCATAACTCTTTTAATAATTTCTTCATCCTATTTTTATTTTCTGACAATGAGTTTAATATATAAAGTACATTTTCATACCAATAGAAAATTAAATAGACAGACTCTTATGATTCCACCCAAAAAAACTCTATTTTAGTTTAAATAGCATGTTAAATAAATTTGTATTTGAAATTTATTTTATTTTATTTTAATGTGATACATTCCGTTTTTATGGTCATCCAAGTTGTTTAAAAAAAAATTTTATTGGTCAGTTTATCAGTTATTTTTTTAAAAATTCAATCCTTTTTTAAATTAAAAGATGACAGATTTCATTCG
>NW_028233291.1:0-11792 GCF_057557595.1 Rhyacophila brunnea
CTAGTTGTATAGAATAAATCCTTTATGTTAAAATAAACAACTTTTAAATGATAATTTCATGTTAATAGTCAATTTCATTATAAATATTTCATGCGTCATGTTATATTATCGATTTTCTATGCTATTTTAAATATAATATGTCTGCAGCGAGATGAGAAAATATTAGTTTTATGTATTTTTTAGTGCCAAAAAGACATATCAATCTCATTTTAAACATAATTTTATTACTTTAAGCTGAATTATGTCGCTGATCAGCCGAATAAGTGGTGATAAATATGTCCACTAGCATAGAAAGATATCGTACAATGATAAATTATATTATGATAAATACATTATCTAACGTTGATAATAGATAAAATCATCTTTTTGTGGATATATAGCCAACACCAACTTGGTTATATTTAAGATTTTTTTGCCTTATAATGGATATTTATATACTCTACTAGACAAAGCGAATATTTGTACATATGTTTTACTAGGTTTCATTATTCAGAAAAGGTGAATTTATTGATTTTTTGTTCAATTCCAAGTTTTATGTGTTGCCATATTTCTTTCTGTCTTAAAAAAAACCTAGAACCAAGCCCTGTTTGGCGAAAAAACCAATTTTTACTTGCTGTTCATAATTTTATAAGCTAAGATACACATTCTGACTATCTCATATAACTCATTATCTGCGATTTTTTTTAATAACTAATGAACAGAGCAAAAAAGGTGATTTTTTTTCTT
The DNA here is from genome assembly GCF_057557595.1 of Rhyacophila brunnea. Classification (NCBI taxonomy): domain Eukaryota; kingdom Metazoa; phylum Arthropoda; class Insecta; order Trichoptera; family Rhyacophilidae; genus Rhyacophila; species Rhyacophila brunnea. The sequence goes on from NW_028233291.1 coordinate 727, forward strand.
GTAATAAAATTAAGTTTTCATATGGAAATTATCTTTTTGAAACGTAAAATACTTAGAAAATCATAGGTTTTATATTTTTCTTGTTTCTGAAACTTTTATGTGTGGATTTAGTCGACTATTTTTTGTCTTTTTTTTAGTGGTTTTTTTATGTGTTAATAACCAACATATACACCAAATCGAAAAAATATGTTTTGAACTATAAATCAAGATATATTATGCTAGTTGTATTTTGATTTGGGATTTATATAAAAAGTTTAAGGGTCCTATTATATTTTCTTTCTTTTAGTGATCAATTACATAAAATATTGGATATATTTTTATATCTTATTATACATTTTTATATGAAAAAAGATCTTTATATCATTTAATTGACTTTGATGTCTTTAAAAATGGATTTTTTTACCATGTTTCTTATATACGAAAAAAGGGTGTATCATACTAAACACAGTAATTTTTATGAATTGAACATTAGATTTAGCTTTTATTAAATCTGGTAAAACAAGATACATGTTTTTTTCTTCTTCTTTTTTGAATTATATAAAATTTTTTTGTAATTCTAATCATCTAAAATACTAACTTGATCGATATCACATAGCACTGAGATATAATCTCTACTGAATATAGGAATTTATGTAAATTATACACACTCTTAGATAATATATTTCAGTAAAAAAAGGCATGATTTTGAGTTTAAATCTGCTTGCTAAAGTAAAACAAACAACAGATTTAATGATTAAAAATTTGAAGAAAGGGATTTTTGCAAAGTTTTTTTTAGATTTATATGCTATTTGATACATATAGTCGCCTAAATAACTATAAAGAGGTGCTAATTCTGTAAGTAGCTAAAAGAAAAAGGATTTTTTACTGGACTAAACTGACGCAGATTACCTAATATAGATAACATAAAATAAAAATTATACATTTATCACTAAATACCGCTAAAACAATTTAAAAGGTGCTAAAACGTTCAGCTAGTATATCGAAAAAATGTCTATTTTAGAATACAGTGTTAGTTAAATACGATGTCTTTAGTAAATAATAAAAATTACATATTTTTCTGTACATCTATATATTATGGTAGCTACTTTTTCTGTTTTTTGCCTTATTTAATTTATTTAAAATGCATCTACTTACTATATAATAAAAAAGTAGTTAGGCATTTTTTTATATTTGTCATGGTTAAAAAGTATATAATAATACGTAAATAAAATATATTTATATATAATACGCAGTATATAGTAAATTATAATTACATTCCATTATTAGGTGTATTTATAAACAAAAAAGCATATAATTTATATATGACAATCCCTGTTTTATGGTTCTCTTATAAATAGATTTATTTTTGAATTACGATGCAATGAACACAATAATAGAGTCGCCCTTCTATGGTAGGGGCGACTCTATTATTATATTTATCACACGTTTATGTCGGTTTTTTGCAATCCTTTATGTCGATTTATATATATTACTGACTAATATTTTCATTTTATATTTAATTTTCTTCTAATATCTATAAGTATATTAAATTAAATAATTAGGTGTTGAATTATTTTACAAACTCAATAGCCTTTTATCACTTATTTTCACATAAAAAAAACATCCAAATCTATGCTAGATTACACAATATAACATTAATAAGTCATTAAATTGCAAGATTCAACCACTCTTATTATAAACTTCTTTAAATTTTCGATTTTTTATAATATTTTATCGAAAATACATTTAAAACGTTTTCGTCTTTTCTTGACTGCTAAAAATCTGGATCTTATAAAATTTTATTGTTTATATTGTCGTATATATGAAATTTTTTATATTTATTGTTAATAGAATGAAATGCTTACAAAAGTGAATACGAGTGTGTATCTTATACATCAAAAGCTTATATCAATTCGTGATGTGAAGTTCTATTCGATTGACATAAAAAATAAATATCTTTGTTGTAAAGAAATATTGAAACATAAATAATCTAGTTCTTATATTAAAAACGATATAAAAGGGTTTTTTTGCTAAATATCGAAGCTTTTTTTTTAAAATCCATGAACAATAAAAAATAGTTTATCTATTATATAGTTCTGAAATAAAACATTTAAAAGATAATGTTTTTTTCCTGTTTATGCTGAACGTGTTTTATTTCTTTATAAATCGCTTTCTAAGTCTTGTCAGAATAAATACGTTTTTTTTTCGTTGTCAAGGAGAATTGATTTCGATTTGCATGTATAACTATTTAAAAATTTATATTTAATTGCATAATAGTATCTAACTCCATTTTCTTTCTTTAATAAAAAAGGTTGTGTTTTACTCGATAGATTTTTTTAATTTTTAACCATTTCAAAAGGATTTTTGTATGTTTAATTATGTATGCTTTATAGATTATATCTTTTTATTTTAAAAGACTGTGTATATTAGTATGCGTAAAAGGTTGTTATCTGTCTTTTAAAAAACAAAAAATCGTATATTTAAAAGTAGAGAAACCTCTTTATATGTTCAATTACATAATTTTACGCATTATATACTGATGAACTGTTTAATGGTTTTAAAAATGTACATTAAATATTATTTTGATCTATTGTTGGTAAAAGATTGTTTTTACCATTTCTAATCGATACAACTATTACATTATGATAAATTTTGTAATCTGTTTCTGTTTTTATATAAATAAAATCAAAAATCGAATGTTATTTTGGAATTCATTTATATGTGTAAATATAAATAAATAAATATATATATTGGTTTTTTTTGACAAATCGATATATGAAGAAAGAGCATTATTATATTTTATTACATATTTATGGCTATTTGATCCTCTTTTTATGTAAATGAAGCTTTATTAATTTAATTATCTTCCATTTTCTAAAAATCTAATAGTTAGCTTTTCAAATATGAACATAATTTTTATGTTTCTAGATTTAAAAATTCATGGTTTTATCCACATAAATTATTGAATTGTCATACATTTACTGTTTAACGCAAATAATATAGTAGAATTTTCATATTTATATAATTTTATTCAAGAATTATTGTACACTCCAAAGTGCATATTTTATAATTATTTTAGACGTGGGTTGAATAAAATATACATTGTAAATATAAAACTCTAAATATTATTTATATGATATGTTAAATCAAGATTTGCTGTTTTATTTTTATGTTATACGTTTTTCATTCGAAATAAAAGAATTTGTGATGCTTATTTGCTAAGTATTTATTCAAATTTGAATCTTATATTTTAATAATATTTAGCTTCTATAAGATGTTAGATCTGTATAATAAATACTTTTTTGCTCTATTTTATAGATAATAATCGTGGTTTGTTCATTTTTTTTAATAAGATTGTATATAAAGTTTACATATTGTTTCTTTATATGATATTAATAAATCACCTAATGCAGGAGGTTTTATTTATTTATTTTTCTCTAAAAGGTGCTATTCTTTTAACAAAATTATATTATCTCTACTTTAAACGAATTGAATAAATGAATCTTTATATTTTTTGGTTTTTCAAATCCTGGTGGATATTCTTCAACCGGTTTCTTTTATATATCGAGGAATACTACTGAACATAAATGATTATCGTACATTTTTTATACTTTTTCTAGATACAAGGATAAATGTAATTATGTTTTTACCATGATTTTTCTCTATATTTCACTAAATTTTATTTTTTTACGTTTTATATTTTTCTTTAGTTTTTAAATATCGCGTAACTTTTATTAAAATGATCACAGCACTATATATCTTCGTCATATTTGAATTTTGAGTTTATCTCATATAATCTATATGATAGATTAGTAAATCTACAAGTTGGTATCTTTATCCTTAAGTACAAAATACTATATTCTTATGCGATTGATATCATGTAAATACGACTTCATTGTAATTATGTCTTTATTTTTTATGTTTTTTTATTGGTTTTTATGTTACCTATTCCATCATTTGAATGTTTTTTTCTTGATTATATACTTTTTACGTACTCTTATCCATAATTTTATTAATATCTTACCATTTTTATTTGTCTATTTTGATGTAAAAGTATAATTAATTCTTATTGTTTCTTTTTTATAATTTGTATTTAAAGATTTTGCACATTTTATGTTCATTTCTTTGAAAACGTAAATTTTTTGCGCCTTATTGGATATTTTTTGTTATTAAAGAATTTATAATCTTTATATTATGATATTCGAGTATTAAGTGATGCATAAAATCTGTTCTAGATAAATATAAAAGCCATGATATTGTTTTCATAATCCAAATTCGTACTCTATCTATATATAAAATTAATTGTTTGTATATTTTCATCAAATTAGTTTACGAGAAGAATGACAAAAAAAACGTTACTTTTAAATCGATAATAAGACGAAATGATTGTATTTAATTGATATAATATGGTTTTACAATTTTTAAATGAAAATACTCTTCAGATTTTGTTTATAGATGTTTTAGTAGATAATATTCGATTTATTTAATTTGGATTTTAAATCTATCAATTAATGAATCTGTAAAAAGTTCTTAAGATTGACATGATTATCAATAATATATATACATGTCTATAATATACATTATACTGAATTTTCCATACTTTAAAGAACTTCTCATTGATTGTTCTTCATAAATCTTTTTACCGTAAATATTTTTATACAATTAGAGTATTTATAAAAAAAAATGATAATAAAACTATATTTATGAGTTATATTATGCAAATTTCTTTCATTCTATTATTTCTCTGTTTAAGATTCATTTGTTAAGAAATTATTATTTTTTTGTGAATTTTTTTTTCTTTTTCATATATATAAATATACTGTTAAAATCGATAAAGTTTAAGTGTTCATCTATTTAATCCAGAAAATTGACAATTTTATTAAAAGAGATACAAAAATATATAAAAACGTATAAATGTTTGAAAAAACAAAAGACATTATCTTCTATTTTCATAATCTTTTATTTGGTAATATTAAAGAATTTAGGTTCTAGGCACTACTATAGTATGATTTCTTTAAGTATTAGTTCTTTTTTAATAAAATTATGTCATTTTTTTCTATTATAAATAGTGTAATCTGTAATTTTATTGATTTTTATTCTTTCATTCTCACATTTAAAGAAGCTCTTTTTGTTTTATTATCTTTTATATATAAATTTTTTCTTCTTTCTGGTTATCTATAAATCCTGTATGTTAAAATAAACAGCTTATTCTGTGATAAATTTATGATAATAGTCGATTTTTTTATAAATATTTCATGTGTTCTGTTATATAATTAATTTTTTATGCTCTATTGAAAAAAAATATGTCTGCGATGAAAGAGAAAAAACATATTTCGGATATCTTTCGTGCAAAGAAACGTCGTCTTTGTCTTTTTTGCGTTTTTTTTTATATTTTTAGCTGGATTGAGTCACCTGAAAAGCCGAATAAGTTCAGTTGAATATTCCGCTAGCATAGAAAAACTACGACAATGAATACATTAGCATGATAAATAAGATATTTAAAGTTATTTAAAAGAAAAATCATTTTTTAGGATATATTATACCATGAAATTAGCTATATTGTGTTTTTTTTTGCATTATAACAGATATTTTGTGTGCTCTCTTAGCCATGGCGAATATCTGTAAATAGGTTTTGATTTGTTTAATTATTCAGAAAAGGTGAATTTATTGATTTTTGGTCAATTTCAAGTTTTATGTGTTGCCATATCTATTTCTGTTTCGAAAAAAAACCCATAGACCGAGCCAGGTTTGTTGAAAAAACGAATTTTATATGCTTCATATAATATTATCAGCATATAGAAGTGTTTGAACCAATTCATAATACATTTTATTTGCGATTTTCGTTATAATTTTATGAACATCGCAAAAAAGGGTTTTTTTTCTTATGTTAGAATTCTATTTTATATGGGAACAATCTTTTTTATCTGTTAAATACAATGAAAAACATAAATATTGTCTTTTTATTGTTTCTGAAACTTTTATGTGTGGATTTAGGCTACTATTTTTTTCTTCTTTTTAGTGGCTTTTCTATGTATAATTATCTTTCCTACAATAAAAAAAATATTAAAATTGATTTGACAAACAATGACATACATATTAAATTACTTGTATTTTTATTTGAGAATTCTGTAAAAAAGTTTAAGGGTCCTATTATTTTTTTCTTTTTTGCAAAATCAAATATATATCCCATTTAACAAATATTTATATCTAATAAAAACAGTAATATAGGATTAAGTTGTCTTTTTTTATTTTATTGACTTTGATGTTCATTTATAATATATTTTAGGTATGTTGCTTATATACGAAAATGAAAGGTGGATAATGCTAAAATAGGTAATTTTTATGTGTATAATGTCATAGAAAGCTTGTAAATTTATAAAGTAAAGTAATAATCTTGTTTTTTTTCTTCTTTTTTTTAGATTTTTTGTAATTTTTTTTATATTCCTAATCATCTAAATTTCCTCTTTTTTCGATTTTTTATAACATTGAGATATAATTAAAACCCAATATAATATATTTTGTACATTATCTACACTCATTGATATTACACTTCGGTAATTAGGCATATTTTTGGGTTTAAATCTGACAACTAATGTAAAAAAAAGACCATTTTTACAATTAAAATCTGAAGAAAGAATTTTTATTACTCTAGTTAGGTAAGCTATATGCTTTTTAACACATATAGTTGCCTAAATACTATAAAGAGGTGCTAATTCTGTTAGATAGCTAAAAGAAAAACAATTTTTTGGTACTAAACTAGTGCAAATTAACACATCTAATGTTGAATATAACTATAATAGTACATATATAGTGTATTGCTGTTAAATAATATATAAAGTGTAAAATAGTTCAGGTAGGATATAATGAAAAATTTCGTTTTTAAAATAAGTGCTTGTTAAATACAATTTATTTGTTATATAAAAATATAAATTACTTACTTTTCTGAATACAAGAATACAGTGTATGGAGAAGTATTATTTTCTGTTTTTTCTCTTATAATATTTATTTATAATACATTTACTAAAGAATCAGAAATAGTAGTTAGTCATTTTTAAAATTTTCATGTTTAAAAGAAAATAAACATACAGAAAAAAAGCACATGTTGATCTGATAAAAAGTATAAACTATACAAAAACAAGATATTATTGTAAAAAGTGTATTTTATAGCAAACAATTATACATTTTATATATGATGATCCCTGTTTTATGGTTCTCTTATATAAATAGATTTCTATTTTCTAAATTACGATGCAATGAACACAATAATAGAGTCGCCCTTCTACGGTAGGGGCGACTCTATTATTATATTTATCACACGTTATGTTGGTTTTTTGTAATATTTTATGCCAATTTATATATATTCCTTGCTCATGTGTTTAATGATAAGTTCATTTTTAATATAAAATTATGAAGTTTTCGCGAAAAAAAATTTGTGCTAGATTACAAAATAATGCTTTACTAAGTCATTAAATTGCAAGATATAATCACTTTTCTATTTTAAGATTGTTTGAACAGCCAAATGTTCTAAAATTATATCCAAAAATGTAATAAATACATTTATCGTCTTTCTTGGATACATAAAATCCAGATTTTATATAATTTTCATTATTTAAATTGTTGTATTTGTGATATTTTATATATATATTTTAAATAGAATGATATGTCTACAAAGGTTAACACAATTAAGTTCTGATGCTTTTTTCTATGGTAAAAGTTTACACGCATTTGTGATGTTAAATCTATTCGATTGACATAAAAAATCACATATATGTGTTTTAAAAAAACGTATAAAATACTATTAGTTATATGAAACAATATAAAAAGGGTTTTTTATGCAATTCCTTCTGCTACCATTTTAAGTTTTTCTTTTTTAAAATCCATAATCTGTAACAATAAAGACTTATCTTCTGTATCGTAGTGTAAGTTTTATCGCGAAAATACAATGTTTTATATCCCTTTTCTTGATAATCTGTTTTATTTGTTTATAAAATTGTATTTTGAGCGTTATGTGAATAAAAAAGCTTTTTATTTGTTTTTATAGATAATTGATTTCGAATTGTATGTTTAACCATTTGAAGATAAATATTAAATTACACGATAATAACTTGGCTTCTATTTTATTTCTTATGACTAAGTTTGAATATAACGTGATAAATTTTCATATGTCTAACTATATAAAAATAATTTTTTTATTTCTCTATATATTCCTTTATAGAATCTATCTCTAAAATAAAAAAGACTGAGTTTACACATATGCATAATGGTTTTTTTCTGCTCTTTGAATAACAAAAAAAATATTAATTTCTAGAGAAACCTCTTTTATATGTATCATTTTATTATTTAATGCATTATATTCAGATGAACTGTTGAATGAAGGTAAAAATGTACATAAATATTATATTTGAATAGCGTAATATACTGTTTTTATATATATTCTCTAATCGATATGCCTATTACATTATGATAAATTTTGTATACTTTTTCTGTTTTTATATAAATGAAATCAAAAATGATGTGTTATATTAGATTTTATTTTTATTTGTTAAACTAAAAAATATATTTGTTGTTTTTTTAACAAATGGATAAAAACTAGAAAATTTATTATTATATTTTAAACCAATTTTATCGCTATTTGGTTTTCATTTTTTATAAATGACTAAATATTTTTTTATTTATCTTCCATTTTTTAAAAATCTAATACATATCTTTTCAAATGTGAACATAAATTTTATATTTCTAGATTTGAAAATTCATGGTTTTATCCACATAAATGATGTAAATATTGAATTGCCAAGCATTTACTGTTTCACTAGAATATTAAAGTGTAATTTTTATATTTTTAGAATTATATACAAGAATTATGATATATTCCGAAGATATATGTTTTATAATGATTTTAGACGTGGGTTAAATAAAATCAATTTTGTAATTTTTTTTTTGAAATTTTATTTAGATGGATTTTGTCTGAAGGTTCAATTTTATAATAATTATAGACAAGGAAATAAATTAAATATACACTGTAAATTGAATAATTATTTGATATTATTTATATATCAACATTTGCTGTTTTGTTTTTATGTTTTACGTTTTACGTTTTTCGTTGGATATAATTATTTGCTTACAATAATTCAATTTTGTATTTTAATGTATTAATAATCTTTAGCTTCTATAAGATATTTTATCGTATATGTTAAATATCCTGTTTTGCTTTATTTTACATATAATAAACTTGATTTATGCATTTTGAATTTTACATAAGAATGTATATAAAGGTTTAATATTGTTACTTTATATGAAATTATATTTTATTATTTATATCACTGCTATTACTAGAATTCTTTTATTTATATATTTTTTTGTAAAAATTTCGCGATTCTTGAAAAAAATTAAATATTTACTAGAATTGATGAATATAAATATATGAATCGTTTTATCTTTTAGTTTTTATAAACCAGTGTTATATTCACAACAGTTTTCTTTTGAGTATATCGAAACAAAGCTGATCTAAAATGGTCATTGATCAAATTTACCCCTTTTCTAGATAAGAAAATAAAATAATACGATTTTTACCATGATATTTCCGTCTATTTCTTTGAATTTTTGTCATAAAACTGATATTTTATCCATTGAGTTAATAATTATGCGTTTTTTTCTGAAAATGGGGCATATTTTTGAAAAAAAAAACAAAGCTCTGTATATCCTTTATCAGATTTTCTATTTTAGTTTATCTTTTTAATCATCGCTATGATAACATTAAAGTCCGAAAGTTCATGTCTTTATATTCTTATGCAATTAAGATCATAAATATATAACTAAATTGTAATAATGCCATTATTTATAGGAGATTTATATGTTTTTATCCTTTTCAATGATAATTATACCACCATTTTTATGGTTTTTTGATATTTTTTTACTTTTTACCATCCCTTAATCCACAAAATTATTAATAATTTACTTTTTTATTGTAAAAGTAAAATTATTTCTTATTACTTTTATAATTATTATCTTTAAATTCTGAACAATGCTTTTTTCTTTCTATTATAAACAAAAAATATATTCATTCTATTTTATTTTTTTTTGTTATTATTGGATATTTTATCTTTAGATTAAGATATTCGAACATATCGTGATGTTAGAAAAGCGTTCTTAAATAAAATTATATGCTAGCATATTGTTTTTCTATTCTAATTTATAACTTTCTAGATATAAAATACAGTTATCAAAACATTCGATTTTTCTTTTAAATTGGATTACGAGAAAGAATAACAAAAAAGAAAAATATTTAATATATAATGATACAATAAATTGTGATTTATTTTATTATATTTTTTAACCATTTTTTTACAAACTATTATACTTTTTTTTATAAATTATTTATCTTGAATATTCTTCTGATTTTATTTAAATTTTCATTTAGAATCTATAAATTAATAAATCACCATAAAATTTTTAATATTGGCATAAATAATAATAATAAGCGATATATATGTCTATTATATACATTAAACTAGATTTTCAGATTCTAAAGATCTTCACATCAATTGTTCTTTATAATATTCAAAACCATAAATATTTTATTATGTTAAGATTATTTGTTAATTAAACAATAATATGAAATTTTTTGAGATTTAATTATATGTATTTCTATTTCCCATTTATTTCTTTGTTTAAGATTATCTTGTTAATAAATTATTATTTTTTTAAGTTTTTTATTTTATTTTTCATATATATAGAAATATACTGGTGAAATCGAAATAGTTTTCGTGTTTAGTAATTTAGTATAATCTAATAATAGATTCATCTTTTAAGAAAATGAAGTTTATAAAGGAAATATAAATAGATTGAAAATACAAACGATATATTTTTCTATTTAGACACCAGATATTAGAGTTTTATGTAAATATTTAAAGTTTAATGCACTTATATAATAATATTGATATATAAATTACGTCTCTGATAGAAAACTATAGTTATTGTTTTATTTTATTCCGCATAAATTGTAATTTTTATTGATTATTTGTGGCTTAATTATCATATTTATACCAATATTTTGGTTTTTTTCTTTATATAGGCGGTTTTCTACTTTT
>NW_028233292.1:0-11670 GCF_057557595.1 Rhyacophila brunnea
TGCGCTTGTCTTGTATTCAAAACAACTAATATTTTAATGGCGCATGTTATGATTTTTTAGATTTTTAAGTTTTAGAAAGAATTTTCTTCTAATATTGAATATATAAGCATCTTTTTATTGTTATAGATATCTATATTTAGAATTCATAAGATACATATTTGCATTTTTATAAATTAAATATAATTCATCGGACCGTAAATAACTTAATAATTGGAACGGGGTCTTTTCAAAGGCGGAGCTAACTCAGACAGCATGATCAAAATCAGTGTTCTTAGGACTTATAAAAAAATGAATAAAAACAAGAACTATGTAATAGACACGTGTTGATTTATCCACCCGATAGATAAGTTACAAATAATTTTGGGGAATATAAGGGTACAATTGTTTTTACATTTCTTTAATAAAGATTAAATTCTTAGTAAATAATAAATTGATGCTTATCATCTTTCGCTATAAACAGGTAAAATAGATTTCACACAACAGATAATTATAAAAAATATAGAAAATCGTATGTTATATGTTATTTGGTGTATACACTAGATACTGTATGCCCAGAATGTCTAATAAGTTTATTTATATAGTCGAATAATTCAGAATGTGTTTAAAATTTATCATCTAGATTTAGTTTGAGCCAGTAACTCGATTTAAATATTTATAAAGAATTTTTAAGATGATAATATGTCTAATAAGCATAAAAAGAATACAAAATAGTCGATGTGATTAAATAATAGAGCCCCCATACCTAAAATTTAAATCTATAATGTGATTCGTTTAGACTTATATGGATTGAAAACCACACCTTAAAGTTTAACTCTAGATATAATAGCTTGCTTAATTTATGAAACAAATTTACATTGGTTCGAAATAAAAGCATTAAATAAATTATAAAACCCCAAAATATCGCCTGTTTAATGTAAATAAATGCAATCGATTGCGGGATCTATACTATGAGAAAATCCGGTTTTGGCATAATGCTGCATAAATTACATACTCTTTTTAATTCCATCAAATATGTCAAATTAATGCGAATCTGCTTGTTTATCACTTAATTATTGTATCATGATTAAAACTAACAAACACAAAATATTTAGATTCAAATAAAATTATATGAAATGGACATTGAATTTTTTCGCACAAATATTATTAAACATACTTCTTATATTTTTAATTGGGAAAAATAGTACAAGGAAGGAAATAGTGGATTTTAGAACTAGTAACACAAGAAAATTCGAACAGATTATTCGTCTATATTTACAGAACATGTTTTATGTGCTTATAAGGATTTTTCATAGTATAAGTTTGACAATATATCCACGCAAAGATACTTTCACAATAATATTATGCATAAGTTTTATTTTATTAATTTATTTTATAAAAAAAATAATGTGCAGCGGAAAAAGGAATTTTTACGATTATTTGTGTTTATTTCTTGAAGTTTCAAGCCTGTTTTTTTTTCTCAACCACTGGTCAAAGATCAAGAAATTGAACGCACCTATAAGAAAACGAAATGTAATAGTTTCGATTTTAACATATAGAGAAAATATGGTGATAAAATATTCATATATCGTTCACAAAATTTTGGTGTTCTTAATGATAGGAAATTACTGTCACTCTGTTTTTGATATTAGAAATATAAGAAATCCAATATTCGTGTTTGTTTGTTTCATTTTCATGCTATTGAATTTCACGAAGATAGGAAAAAGTAGAGTATATGTGATAATGACTTTATTCTTGTCAATAACATCGGTTTTCTATTATTATGATCTTGTTTTTGTGAGTGTAAAACCCTATTCACATTTTTATATTATTGATTGTTTGATTTTTCTGTTCTTTGTAATAATCTACACTATACTCAAGATATGTCATATTTCATATACTTTTACAAATGAAATAATTAATTGAAATTATAAATTTATATCAAAAACTTCTAATTTTTTATTTTATTCAGGGTGCAAATAAATATATTATTTGAAAAAATATTAAGAGCATCGAATAAAAATATGTTCTATACACATTCAAAAATAAATAAAGTATTTATACCTGTATTTTATTATGCAATTAAAATACGTATGATCGATTAAATAAATAAGTATAAAAAGAAATAGTTTTCAATTTCATTTTTTTAAAAATAATTATGCATCTAATAAAATACATAAACAAAGACTTCTTATTTGACTAAAATAAATTCAATTAAATTTGTTATAAGTATAAAGAGAAAATTATAACCAATATTGTGGAATATATTGATTCAATTATATTTAAATTATGATCTAACTATCTATGGCAAATAATTATTTTGTAATAAAAAACTACTTTCAATCTGTATAAAAAATATAGAAAATACATCACTTTATATATAATTTTTTGTAATATGCTCTTTTAATTGCTAGATAAAACCTTAAATCTTTCATAAATTATACAGTGCATCATACTTTTTCTTGTGCAAACACTGGATACTGTCGACTAAATATGTTTTATAAAATTTTTAATCCATAAATTTGCTGATGTTTGATTTTTTTATTGGTTGATTCCATAGTTTTTTTTTCTATTTATTTGGTGTAATATAACAAATATAGGTTTTTTTTCATAAAGAAAATTATTTTAGTGGGAATCTTGTTTTAAATCTAGTATACCCCATATAACATCTTTTTAATAGCATAAATTATTTATATTTTGCCAAATCCAGAGATTTTGTTTTATAGCATGAATGTGAAGTAAGAATCCAAATAAAAAAAATCATCATTACTCCGTTAAAACAAGTTAATTATGAATACATTAAATTCCTTAGATTTAAAAAATTTAAATTGAAAAAGAAAATTGGCCAAAAATTTTATTTGAAACTGAGCAGAATTAATTCATTTTTTTGATATAAAATAACGATTATATTGGTTAAAAGAACTTTTATGAAGAATAAAATATAATAAAATTTTTAAAGCAAGATTAGCACTATCGTTTAAGAAAATTCAAGTATTTTGGATTCATTCTAAGTTGTTAAAATTTTATTTTGATTTCTATTCACCGAAACGAATAATTACTAAAAAATCCATGATAAAATCACACTTTTTATGCATCTAAAAAAAAATATACTAGTTTATTTTATATTCATTGTAATATTGATTTTTGTATTTTCATAACTGTTTTCCACTTGATTTTTTTGTTTTAAGAATATTTATTTTTTATTTTAAACTTTTTTTGTTAATTTCTTGTAATTTTTTTATAAATAAAGACAATTGATATCCTCTTGCACTATCAGGATTATATGAACAATATTTCTTTAAATTTCATCGTATTCAATCAAGTTATATCGTGTAAAAAAATATGTGTATAATCTCTTTATCGTTTCTATATACATATGCACAAAATTACATTATAATTTTAGATGATATGTTGATATAGTTTTATATATACCCGAAAAAACATATACACACAAGTAATTTGTAAATTTTCTATATATAGTACGAATTTCCATACTAATAAATTTTAAAACTTAAGATAATGGAAACAATATAATTTTTTACGATTCTAAAAGCCTTGAAGTCTTAAATAAGAAATTTAACATGATTTTTTATTTTCCCGCAAGATAGGTACAATTTTAAAAAATGAAGGCTGTCGAATCTTTAATCTAGAGACATATATTTTCGATTTAATAGAATTTTGAAAAAATTTATTTTGTGTTATAAATTTATACAATATATATATAATTTAACTATATGAAATCAGCGGTATTAGAATGTGAATTTTTTTTTAAAAAATAATTTCAAGCATGAAAACCTACAAAAAACCAAAAAATAACTAAAATTCATTATATCAAGCTATAAATAGCATTAATTAATACGATTGCGAATTAATTCACCAATCAGTAAGATATAAGTTTGATTGAAAGTTTTTTTTATTAGTCTATTTTTTTGTTAACTGTTGGAGTTTCATACACATTTTTTGACTAATTTTATGGCTATTTTCGTAAAAATAATTAAACTTAGGGATACATATAAAATTAAATTGCATCTTTTGCCAATATTTTATAAAATTAATAAATATTATCTAAATTTACAGATTATTATGAAACGGTATAACCACAAAAAAACATAATTCGTATATATTAGATACAGTAATTCCAATCAAGTAGGAAGAAACTTCAGAATCAATATAACTGTAACGAATTATTGATAAATAAGCCACAAAAGAATTAATATTACGAATAAATTGGAATCCGGCTTATATTGAACAAAGTAAAATCTAAATACGATCTTTTGTGATGTTAACATCTTTATTGACTCAACATAAAAATAGGAAAAAATAATTCGTGACTAAAAAAAAATTATTGATATTATTAAAATGCGCAAAATTATACAAAAATGTTCAAGGATAAAAAATACATACGAAGAATTGCGAATATATTACATATAAAGAATTATGAAACAGACCACATAAAAATAAAGTAAAATCGTCATTTTTTTTTAAATTTACAAAAAATAAGGCTTGGAGAAAATTATAGTAGATACTAATGATCAATAAAAATAAATAAATAAGTATGATAGTCCAATAAAAAACCACAATAGTTTCAATCTATTCAATAATTTTTTTGAAATTAAAACAAAAATA
Source organism: Rhyacophila brunnea (assembly GCF_057557595.1). Lineage (NCBI taxonomy): Eukaryota > Metazoa > Arthropoda > Insecta > Trichoptera > Rhyacophilidae > Rhyacophila > Rhyacophila brunnea. The sequence continues at coordinate 4,603 of NW_028233292.1, forward strand.
TTTACTTAAATATACCAAATCAATAAACTTACCACAAAATAAAAGAAAGTTTGACGGGTATTTTGAACAAGATAAAGATTATAAAAAAACATATATTATAGAAAGTTTAACACCCATTAACTTAAGAGTGATCACTAAAAACCTTATTGATATAAAATCATTATAAATACAAAATATTATATCATTTATTTACTGCTTGTTCTTTATTATATAAGAATTAAGGTTTTATAGTCTATTTATGCACTTTATTGTTTTATCTAGATTTGAAAAATATATATTTCTCAAAGTAATTAAAATAGGTTGTTATTTGAAACCTATGGATCCTTTTTTATTTATATCAAAGCGCTTCAACATATAAATTGATATAACAGCTAGAAAAAAAAATTAATCCAGTAAATTAAGCTGTAATTTATTTTTTTAGATTTATTATGAGCTTGAATAGTTTATTTATTTTCTTTAATTATTATTGTATTTCAGTAATATGCTAGATATAGTGGAATATTTGATAAATTTTATCGATATTATTAATTTCTTTTCAGAATTTTCATGAAAAAAAAACAGATAGAATTCTTTTGAAAATAATATTTAGATTATTTTATTTCGTATTTTCGATTTAGATAAGCTATTTTGAAAATGGCTTATGTCTACCCCTGATATTATTTTACAGGATTGTGAGTTTTAACCAAATTAATAGAACATATTCTCCTAATGAAATTATCAAATGATATGTGAATAAAAAATCCATGTAAATTATATGTCTTTATATCACTCTAAAGGTGTTTTTTGAAAGTTAAAGGCGATTTGCATATTATATTACAAATATGATAAAAAAATAAGATATTAGCACCAATTAAACCGTTATATTTGCAGTTGTTTTTAATTTAACTGAAAAAAGTAAATTTCTGCTATAATATTTATAATACTACCTATGTGCTAATTAGATAGGTGAACGTTAATTCATGAATTTATTTGAATAATAAATATAATTTGTTTTTAATTATCAAATATATTTTTTGCAACTATTAATCTGTATAGCTTGCTAAAAAAATTACAACTAACATATTAGGTAATTATTGTAAAAAAATTCTGTATTTGTAGAGTAAAAATAAGAATTATAAATTGATAAAGTTAGATTTGACAAAATTTATATGGGTAGTACATATTTTCAAATTAAAGAAATTCAACTTTACATAAAAAAATTATAATTATATATTAAATAGAGTCATTATAAACGTATATTCTTATTATATTAAGGCTTTTAAAATTCAAACCTTGATTATATTTTTTTTTATAAAAAAGATCATCTTTTCAATAACATATTTATATGGTAAAAAACAAATTTTTAGCTTCACATAATCAAAAAAATTAAACTAATTTAGTGAAATATTAAAAAAAATATCCTTGGCCAAAATAACTATTTAATTATCTTGTTTGACGAATAATTCTAAAAAAAGCTTTCCAAGGATTCAGATAATCGTATTTTAGTTAGACAAGTTATATATACAGTTCATGTTTTTAGATTAAATATACCAAAATAAAATATTCATAGCATTAATAATATGAATGATGATTCATGTGAATATTTAGCAAAGTAAAGTAGAGATTATAATAACAACAATATAAGATACTAGAAAATTAATTTTCTGTTTTAAAATACAAAATCAATCATATTTTTTCTTTTTTGTTTATTTTTACTGCTTGTTTATGCTTTATATATCTAGCGGTTGGTTAAAAGACTATTTTAAAATTCCCAGGAGGAACTAATTGATTTTTATTCGTGAGTTAATTTGATTTAACGATTTTTAGTTGTTTAAGCAAAACTTAATATTGCTCTATAGTAGAGATTTGGCTGATACTTCTTTCCGCAGCATCAAAATTACAATATTATATATGCAAGGCGTTTAAGTTATACTATATTTCTCAATACTATTGTCCGTGCAGGTGGTATTATATAAATATTTTTGTTAAGGATTTAAAATGGTTAGATCACGTATTATTATCAAAGATTATTCTTGAAAAAAAAAATTGCTGTTGTATAGATATTTGCTGTCATGTCTTCATTATTTTTTTAAAAGTAAAAACTAAATATTTGTTTATTTTCAAAAATTATATGTATAAGGACAAGAAGTAACGCAATTAAAAGACACCATATTAATTTATTGATGAGCAAAGATGAAAATAGATGGCTTGTTAATATCGCCAAACAGTAATTTTAATTCTTAAGATAGTTGTTGATGATCATATTTATATGTATTTTTCTTGAAATCTATTCATAGCACAACCAGAATTTAATAACACAAGAAAATAAAGTATTGATAAGTAAAATAAAAATTTTTCTTGACACAACAATATTCACGCGATTTGCAGTTTGTTACTGTTCAACCAACATTGCGATTTAAGATTAAAAGCGAATAAAATACCTTTCTGATCCATATAATATTTAAAAATCATGGAAACAAATAAGTTACATTTTTACTCAATAAATTTGTATCCCAAAATGCTTGAAATTTTAAGTTTCTATTACGATTAAAAAAAGTAAAATCACAAATACATAAATTTTATAATACATTTTTAAATACTAAGCCGAGTATTTTACTTGAATTAGAGATTAATTCAAAAATTTGCATTTAATACCATAAAAAACCTTTTCCAGATTTTCTAAGGTACAATTGCACTTTATTTTTAATTAATATTGATTAATATTTTTCTAATTTAATGAAGAGATCGGGATTTATTTATTTAATATATTCTCTGCATTTATAGCATACATTATATATTTGTATTATTTTAAAACTCTTCTGTATTCAACAGATTATGTGCAAAAAGAAAAAAATGGTCGAACTGTATCACCTGTACAATAACGTCGAATTAAAACAACAATAATCATAAAATTATAGTAGTACCAAATTCAAAGAATTCTTTCAATTTCCGCACAGCAAATTGTTCCTTTAAAAGCGATAATAGAAAAACTTTATTTTAAAAGAATATTGATGTGTGTATTAACGTATATTTACTTAGTTTTTTTATTTAATGAAAGCGATTATCAGAAAATCTATGATTTCTAAGGTTATGTTGAAAATAAATATCTGAGTTATAAATACGGTTGAAAAGGTATTAACAATAAGAATTGTTTGAATTCGTTCTATGTGGCTTTATTTAAAAGGTTATAATATATATTAGTGTCTTTTATTTTATGATAATCAAATCAATAAATGTCACTTTAAATTATATTATTGTCATTTATCAATGAATCAATTAATTTCTATCAGAATATAATACAATAATAAATCATTTTTTCACTGTAATTACATGCATATCGGATATAAAATGTTTATATTAACATTACTCAATGTGATAATACTACTATCTTTAGGTATGTGCGCAACAGATAAAAAAACAAGGACTTTGGAGGGCTTGCAAACACGTTTTTCTGAGCATAAAGTTCGACCTTACCTGCAGAATATGTTTTACATACAGATTAGAATTTTTTATAATTTAAGTTCCTTTATACTGTTAAAACATGAACATCTTATTATAGCACTGTGTATATCTCTCATTTTAATTCTTTATACGTTGAAAAGTTTATTATCACAGAAAATTATATGCCTGTACAATCTATTTCGTCTATTTTTAGAGATTATACACACCAATCTACTATTATCTTTTTGGAGAACAATAAAAAAAATGAACGCACCAATAGAACGACAAAACAAGATAGTCTCGGTGATAGCATACAGGAAAGACGCCGTAGCAAAATACTCTTATATTTTACATAAACTGTTGATATTCTTGATTTTAGGAAATTACTGTCATTTCGTATTCAATGTACGAAATATCAAAGATCCAATGCATGTATTTGCAGGACTTGTCTTCATGCTTTTAAATTACACAACTATTGGTAAAAAAAGAATCTACTCTATACTAGCTTTGCTCATATCGATTGTATCAATTTTTTATTATTATGATTTGGTATTTGTGAAAAAAAGAATTAACATGAGTAATTATAAATTTGACTGTTTAATATTTCTATTTTTTAGTGTATTCTACATTTTGATCCAGATTTGTCATATTTCATATGATATTACAGATGAAGAGATCGATTCATGAATATAAAATTTACAAGAAAAATGGCAGATACCATACAATGAATATAATTATCTTCCAAAAATACCAATCTTAGACCATTTTATAATCTATTCTGGAATATTCAAGCGGAATATTGCATATGCAAAATTTTAGTCTCATTTAATTTTGTAAAGTAACCAGGTCATAAAAACTTAATCGTGATAATATGAACTCCTTCGTGGCATTGAATAAGTAAATTGTACATAAAATTATGAATAAATCTAAGCTAAATTCGATTGAATCAAGTAATTTTTATGCATGATTAGAAGCTATTAACATAAATATATTTAAATTTAAATTAATAAAAAAAAAGACATGTATGAGATAATTTTACACATTTTACTGATTTGAAATTTTAATATAAATTATAAATAATTATATACAGTTAAATTTCCAAAAAAAAATCTATATCGCCTTAATAATTTTATATACATTTTAAATATATAATTAATTTTTTGATGAAAAAAGCGCGGCAAATGGTTTTTTATATTTGAAAAAACACCATCATTATGTGCCAAATTAATAGTTAATAATTTCCGTAATTGAGAGATAAAAATTAAAAATAACTAGTATAATTTATTTATCTTTAAAGTCTATAAATTTGACAAGATATGTTTGAAAATTGCAAAACAAAGTGTTTTACTTATACCCGATTCAATTTTTCATCGCATATCTATTTCGTGTTAGTTTTTTGAAAACATATTATTTTTCAGAATTTTATGTTGAATATAAATAATATACGATCAAATATAGTGGAAAGTATAATTTTTTTAAAAAAATAATTGCTTGAAACAAAAATATCGCACTATACTCGCCAGGTAAACTACAGCGTTAATACACATTTGACGAAACTTAATCATATGATTATATCAACGAAAAATAAAATTAAAAGAAAAGTATAAACCAAAACTATAAGTATAGTAAATTTTGTTATTAAAGGGTCTACAGATAATATAAAACTAAAGATTTTTATGATCAAATACATTTTTAGCTACAGATGGCACAATAAACAACGCTTTTAACCGTGTAAAATATAAAAAACGCATATATTGTCAGATTCTTTTAATTAAATAAGAAATGGCATTTTAATTATTCAAAAATATTATAAAAATATTTGATTTGGAATGAATAAAATCGAAGACATAAAGAAATACTCAGAGGCATAGACTTTATGCTTTCCTGAAAATTTAACTTGAAGAAAACATTAACAATAAAGATACCATCGGTTCGAGAAATTATAGAAAATGAACTAGCAGATATAAAAGTAAACCTAAAGTCAAGCCAGATATTATATTTAAGCAAGATCGAACAGAATTTTTTGACTAAGATACAAAGAAAAATACAAAATGGAGCTAGATATATAAATAACAAGTATCGATAACCCTACCATTTTTGAAAAAGAGAATCAGACAAAATACGATCTATTAGCAAATAAACTTTCAATCATAAGTAAATTCAAAACAAGAATAGTACCATATGTCATAACATGGGATAGTGCTATAACAAAAAATATAAGTTGTTTATAAAGAATAGGGGATGATAATAGAAGCGGAAGTAAGTGCACAATTAATAGAGTCGAGAAAAACACACTAAAGTATAATTATTTAGCTAATGAGATGTATCTAGGAAGACTTAGAGAGATTGATAACATGAAAAGAGCATACAGGTAACCTGTAATACAGAGCAATTTTCTTGTTTGAACGAAAATGATAAAATGTCAGAAAAATTGCCTTATAATAAATACTTGTTACCGCCACATAATATTTTTTCGTTACCCCATTAAATTAACAAAAAAACATCATTAAAAATTAAGTTCAATAATTATGAATGACAGCATCAAAAGTCGTCAAGAGTATATTAAGTAAATGCAAAAGTATTTACTTCAAGACATATTTTATCGTCAATACTGAAACATATAACAGCAAAATTTCCAAATGATTGTATACTAGCGTAAATTTTAGATTGAAAAAATGTATTTTCTGCATTTTCTAGGCTCACACACTAAAGATCATGGAAATTGGTTTTTATAATTTGTGCCCATATAAATATGGAAGACGAGTGATTATGCAGCATTCACATAAAAATTGGTTTTATTGATAAGATAAATTTCATTTCCTAACATTCATTTTCATATTCTTGAGACCATCTTCATGGTAAAATTTGATGTATGAGCTCTAAATTTTTTATGAATTTAGAAACATATTGATTGCAGTTTGACACTATTCATAAAAATCTAAAAGGACTTTTGGCAATTTCGTTCTTTTCTATCTACCTTATATTTTGCTTTAAAGTAGATTTGAATATTTATTAAATTTATTTTTTGTGTAGATTCTATTTTTTTGTGTTTTAATAAAAAAATATTTTACCTGTGAATAATATATATGATGCCCAAAAGATAATAATTACATATTATAATCCATTTATAAGTATAAAAATTTTGTAGATAATAAAAATCGTCTAAGTTCATCATTTAAAAAAAAATGAAATAAAGCTGTAATTTAAGTGAAAAATATAGTGCTGTTGACAATTAGTCCACAATTTACAAAAATATCTTTTTTGTACATTTATTTCTAAATATTATAACAATAAATAGGTTTTTAATTTATCGCTGATGAAACCGATTACTTAAATTTTCTAATTTTTTTATGTAATTTCATTATGTATTACATAGATTATAATGGCCACATTTAAATTTTTTTTCATAAAAAAATTAAATAGAAATTGCATATTTGCAAGAAAAAAGTCAGCAAAACCTTTTTAAATATGAATTAAAAATAAAAATTAAATACAAGACAAAATGAATACGTAGAGAAGATTTTTGTGACTATAAAAAAAATGTGATCATTATAAAACTTAATAAAAGGGAAAAAAATACTTCTACACATTAGATTTATATAATTTTTACAGTATGGCTGTTAAAAATTTGTGGGGTTCTTTTAGTCT